>NC_136020.1:13219238-13229238 GCF_048128805.1 Centroberyx gerrardi
CCCTCTGTGTGTCCCAGATAAAGCTTCTTCCTCACCTCGTTCAAGTAAGTTTGAATTTCATGAAGGAAATTCATGAAGGACAAAGGATCCCATCAGAGAATCTGCTAATGAACGAACAATCATCTTTCTACACAGCCTGTTCCTTAACCTTAACCATAACCTTAAACAAAGTTGTTTAGTTGCCTAACCTTAATCGTAACCTTAACCAAGGCTGTTTTACTTGCCTAAATTTAACCAATAACCAACCTTTAGGTGAAAATGGCAATTTGTGTTATTGTCACAGAATCTAGTTTGTGGTGGAGGAACGTAATCTTCACATAATTTGTGTCCACAACACGTAATCTGTGTTTCAGACTTTGTGCTCATTTCACAAAATTTTATGACATCACATTGTTCTATAAGACGAGCTGCGCAAGTTGAGCTTTCTCGTGTCGGAACAAACACTTGTCTCCTGCAACCAAAACACCGAACTGAGCTGATCTTGTGTAGCCAGACCTCTGTGTAAAACAAAATGGAGGTCTGGAGAAATTCAAGCAGAACAGTTGGTTAGAAAAGGGCGGAGATGCTGTGGGCTGTCATGCTTCAAACCAGTAAAATTGGACTAGGGCGGAACCTGTATTGTCCCATTCACATAGTCAGAACTTTGGTGATAACTGGCACTAGTCCCTACCACACCTATAATGTTCCTCCTAATCCAACCACCTTTCCAACTGGAGCGCGGCTGCACCATGCGCCTCTGGCAACAAAATTATGGAAAATCAGCCGCTACGCCCTGCCTTTGACTGCGCCTTCAGTGCGGCATTGATTCACGAAAATAGAGCGCTTAGTGTGAGAAAGACGGCGTGTGAGAGAGCAAAAGTCAAAGCATGAGAGACAGAGTGTGTGTGTGGGAGAAAGAGAGGAAGAGAGCAAGAGAGAAAATGAATGAAAGAAACATCGATAGAGAATGTTATTCACGTTTTCTTTTATTCAGCCTCATGTTATGTTATTCCTACAGTCTTGCCGTCTTGTCGGGGTCTCTGGCTTCTTGATAACTGTGTCCCCTATTCCCACAGGGCCAATACTAAAGGGCTTTTATTCAGCTATAACACCACGTTCTTATCTGGCTAGTACAGACGCTCACATGCACACACACACACACACACACACACACACTCACACAAAACAGACACTTGCTCACATTCCGGCATACACTTGCTCATGGCGTCACATGCACATTGAAAATACAGAAGTTTATACATGTGTGTGCACATATAAGCTTGTACACATGGACACACAAACACACAAACCACAAAAAAATAAAATACTCTCTGTAAAACTCTGTAAGATTATTTAAAATATCCACAGCAACAAATCAGCTACAAACAGCGTGATTAAGTACTTAAGAGGCAAATTGTCTGGATCCAGATGCTTCCAGCTGTCAGTCATGTTGTTGTGGTTTATTGTTTTTCATACAGACAGATGAGGGATAGATAAGGCGTGTAAGCCTGTGTGGATAATCATTACCACAGATGATAACACCTTCAGAGATGCAAATTACAGGCTTTATTCTTAATTAATATCTTTTTATTAAAAGGGAACAATCCACCCCCAAAACTGAATTGGATTGAGTTGTTACTCTGATGTGTTCCTATGATTTTGGGGACTTTAGTCTTTATTTGTGGACATGAACAAACAAGTTTAGTTTTTCCCAAAGGTAGAAAGCCCTACGAGATAAAATTCTGGACCATTGCCAGTGAGTGTAACTTAACGACAACAGTAGCAATACCCAGTAGGATTTTACAGGGATATGAGCACATTTTCTGGTTCATGTCTTAGAATGACAATAAAATGAAACACATTCATATGTAACAGATAAAATACTTTATACTAAAGTTTGCAGTTTCCAATTCACTGCCAATGGAGCATCGCAAAAATTTGACTTTTGATGATAAGCAACCTGTTTCACAGATGTTTCACATTAGGAGAGAGTTGTTCATGTCCAATAAAATACATTACTTATGAAAATAATACATTTACATTTTTACATTTAAGGCATTTAGCTCACACTGATCTGGGGTGATTTACAGTAAGTGCAACAGTAGCACAAATGTCCTGTATTGCAAGCAGTCTGTATGACTTGTAGCCAATGATAAAGACTCCAAGGGTCAAAACAACACTCATTAATTTGGTCCCACTAGTGAAGAGTGTGAATTAATATATGATTTTGATGAGTGCTTTCATCAGATGAGCATAAATCTGCTAATTAAAATGAATAAGTAGATGCTTTTAGATGTTGAGTACGAGCTGGCTGTATCTGAGTATTTAACAGGAACACCACTGTTCACACACTTGACTTTAGGGTTGAGAGAGAGGAAATGTGTGTGTGTATGAGTGTGTGTGTGTGAGAGAAAGAGAGAGAGCGAGAGAGAGAGAGGGAAAGAAAGAGGGTGGTAATTTCACTGGTCTCCAGCAGATCGTTTCCCGCCTGCGTCCATTCTGTAATTCCGTGGCTCGCCATGACATCGCTTGCGCCGAAATGGGCCGCCTGCGTCTGCACCTTGATTGACGAAAATAGGGCCCACTGAGTCTGAGTAGTAGAGCATCAGAGAGAAACCTCAGCCTTTCAGTGGAGCCTTTCTTGGAGCTTTACAGCACTAACAGTTTAAATGTTGTGTGAGTCAGAATGTGTGTGGGGCATTTGATGTTGAGCGTAAGCATTTTTTTACGGCTGGCATGTGTGTGCAACTGTTTGGATTTCTGTGTGTTTGTGTGTGTGCTCACAGTATGCCCCAGTGAGCATATGTGTAGATGTGGCTAAAAAGATTTGGGTGTATGTTTGTATGTGTGCATGTGTGTGTTTGTGTGTGTTTGTGTGTGTGTGTGGGCGTTTGTTTGTGTGCTTCCATGCTGATTTCAGCTCCTCTCCAGTGGTCTCCTCTCAGCAGTGGACTAACCCCACTAGCTCAGAGGTGTCAATCACACACACATACACACACACACACACACACACACACAATTACTTACACCAGTGCATATAAAAATACGTACACACACACAGAACTCCATACACGGCATGCAAAAATATGCACACACATTCAGGAATACCCATATACACAAACACACTGACTTGGTCTCACACATACACACACACACACACACACACACACACACGCACACCAGCAGTGTTTCCAATGGTGGTTATCTACTCAAAATCACTGGAGTACAGAGACCTCAGAGGATTGCTGTCTACTGCTATGGATACATAATGGGGAGCAAAACCACAGTGAAAGGCATGAACTCAGTGGTACCTTGACTTGGATCAGTTCCACTGCATTCAGCACGGCGCAAAATGTTTTTGTGCGAATGGGACAGCAGAACATATATTTCAATATTTAAGTCATTTTTATGATGAGCCATTATTATTGATAGAGCATGAAACCTCTTCCACATTACAGGGTATTTTATGAAAAACCCTTGAAAGTGGCTTGAATTTATCCTCGATTTCCAAGTTGTCTGTCCTGATATGTGCAACCAGGTAACCATATAAGGAGAGAGATGATCTCATCAAGTGTAGTGCATTGATTTGTGCATTGTAAGCTGAATTGATAATACATAGTCGTTTGTTGTTTTGCATGCAGATATTCCTCTTTAACCCAGACTCTTACAAAGCAATGCTTTTTAGAATAGACTGAAACTTGGCAGATGCTCATTGTTTTGCCCACTGGTGGGACGTACAGAACTAACACACTCGTTGATATTTTTCTTTCTCTCCTCTCCCGTAGTGATTCAAAAAGGCTGACTGGACACAAAGCAGTAATTGAACAGCATTTCACTATTTAACTCAGACATTTTTTTTTTTTTCATTTCACTTACATTATTCCTTGCAGACCCACTGCACCTGCTGTAACTCCACTCATACACAATAACATATGCAGATTTACATTATATTGTGAGGCAAAACAAAAACATGAAATATACTGTAGAATCATAGATACAAACTTTCCATTAAACTCACCTAGGTACATGCACACATGCACACATACACCCTGAATGCATACCTACTAGGAAAATTATTTTGTGGAAGACAAGGAACACCATCCACATACACACACATGCACACACATGTGCACGCATGCATACACCCACAGAGCATTAATTAAGAGACAGACAGAATTGAACAGATTAGACACAGACAGAAAAAGAAGAAAAACACTATTGTCCACTTCCATGAAAAGCCAGTTGATTTTAAGATGTGCAGTATATCTCACACACAAAGGCCCAACAAATACAAGAGAACACAGGGGAACTGACACAGTGAGAGAAATGTGCAGTTTAAAATACCATCCATGTATTATTAACACTTAGCAACCATTTTCAATAGTTCGGCCTAGACCTCAAATTTCCCATATGTGCAGGGGGATTGTAAGCTGTCAAGTACTACGACCGGATCAAACAAACACACCGGCCGTTTTTGCAGTGGACCCAGGGTTGACAGCCACACACAGTGAAAGAGAATATAACAGCACCGTTATATTTGTAAGAAAAATACATAATCAAATGCAGAAAGAAGAAAGAAAGAAGAACAAAAGAGAAGAGTTGTGTGTTACAATATTGTGCTACAACATCATTCTATCTACAACGGAGAAAGGACAGGCTGCAGTGGCTGCTGTCATACTATTGGAAGATAGTTGTACAATATAGATGTAAGATGGTGGTACACATGCACACACTATACTGTTAAGAATGTAGTGAGATTTAGATGTCTGCCATTCCATTGAGGCCATTCATGGCAAAATATTCAAAGAAAACACTGATGGACTGCAGTCTTAGATCTCTGCAAGAATTTCAAAACCAATGTACAACAATGGGTGTATTGTAAACACCAGGGGAAATAGTTTTCTTTCAAAATGAGAAATTACAAATATGTAAACAGTGACACACAGTTTTACAAAATGACGGATAACATTTTTTTTTTTTTTAAATGGTGGTAGGTAACTTAAAAGTGTAAAGATAACACTAGACAGATAACACTGGATCACCAGTATTTCAGAGATTTTGAATAAGGATTTTTTTTAAGATGGATATAAAACATTATTGTAAATTAGCTCTTCATTCCATGTAGAGAAAGAGGGGGAATTCTTACAAATTCCACCACCAATCATGACAGTTTAGTAATAGGCTAAAACTTTTTTATGATACTTTTATTCCTTATGCCCCTATGTTATTTCATGCCATTTGCAAATCCCCATCTCAGTTTAAGACTATATTACCTAGCTCTACTTCCTTTACAAGCTGCTCATTTATCATCAGTCTGAGACAATATAATTTCAACTTTTAATAGTATACAGCTGTAGCAGTGAGAACATAAGTAGCCCTGATAATATTCTTCCAATGGCTTCCAGATTTCAGCTGATGCAGCAGTGTGTCCTATAATTGCCTCAGCCAAGAAAGAAATGGGGGGGTATTCTTAAATTACATCAATCTCATTAATTAGCTCTTTTTTATTCCAAACCCAATTGCACCAAACTCTGAAAAGACATTACGAAGATCCATCCATCCTGAAAAGCACTGCAGCAACCAAGTAAAAGGCATTTGAAAAGTGACAAAGTTGAGGTGCTTTTGCAGTGCAGCAAGTTAAAGAGCACAGCCTGCGCTTCTGATGTCACAGGTTCAAATACAGCTGACATACAGCTGACATACAGCTGACATACAGCCTTTGTTGCATATCATCGTTTCTATATGCCCTTTCTTCACTGTCTAAAAAAGCAGAACATACGAAAATAATCTTTAAAAACAAAAGGAACATAGTCGATGAATAGGCAGTTGCATTTGATTTAGATATTTTCAATATAAAAATGCTATGAAAAATGTCAGTAACAAACGAATGCTAAATATGTATTCTGTATCAGAGTTATGAGTTTAAAGCCATACCTTCAAGTCAAACCAGCGTATCATTTACTCCAGGAGTATAGTTATTTATTTGGTGGTAGTGGTTCATTTGCATATTTAACCTTCTCACTTTCTTTGTTTGGGTCTATCACGTCATATCAAATCATGCAGGGAGCAGCAAACAAGTCAGCATTCCATTTACTCCATGAGTGATGTTGGTGGCCCACTTCCATATTAATAAAACAATATGCTAATTATTGTTTTGAGCCAGTTAATTAGAAATATGTGTGCTAATAAGTGTTTATTTATGGAACTCAACTGTGTTCAGTTTATTTACAGAGCCTCCAGTCTAAACAGCAGGCTCAGTTGGGTGCAGTATGCTCACACCTAATTAGACAGACATCTAATCAAAAGTGGATAAACTGGTCAGTTACATCACACACTATATACAGTATGAAGTTGCTTTATGGTCTGTGAATAAGGCTGCAGTTCTATTGGATAGAAGTTTATTTTGCTTGGTACTTCAGCAGAGGATCAACTAAGTGATGCAGACACACACACACACACACACATGTTGTACACACAGTGATGTGATTGTTCTTTCTAGTTGTACTCTTTTAAAGCTGGATTTATGTCCTTTGTTCTATGCAAAACACACTGTGATGAAACTTGACTCAATCAACTTGACTTGTCTGTCAAAACGTATCTTTTAAATGCCGTAAGACCCGTTCCGGTGTTGGCTTGAATAATAGCATTCCTTTCATTCAAATGTTTTTTGAAAGTGCAAGTCACTTCCCATTGTTTCAACATAAGCAAAATTGATTGCACAGCTGGAGACATTCCCAGTCGCAATTTTGCAACATAATTTGTAGAAAACCATGTCTCCAATACAGTCACAGCAAGGAAAAATAACATGTTCTATGTGTTACCTATCTATCACCTATACAAAATGATATGAGAAGTATGATTTTGTGCCGTTCAAAATAAAATTTTGAACCCCCTCATCCATTGCTTGTACACTCCTGTCCAAAACACACATTTTTAGATCAGCGAACCAAATATTGACACCTATATATTATTTTTGTTGGCCTGTTGCTCTGTTAGCAATATCACCTCTATCATATTTGTCTCTCTCCGCTGTCATGAGACTATGAAATGGTAAGAACTGATAACACTGTACTGTAATACTCTAAAGTATAAAGAGAGCCGGGACGCATTAGTAGCCAGTTAGCTATACCCCTCTGGAAGGACTGAGTGCATCTATGCTGCTCAAGGCCACGCTGACATCTAATTCACACATGTCAAACAAAGTAGAGGCAGACTGGGAAGGCATTTTACAGTGAAATGGTGCACTGAATGCATAAATGTGAAATAACGAGGCCAGTGCATTTTCTAAAGTGATTATGGTAATCACCATTGTTATGTGTAATTGCAGCGTAAAGGCCAAAGTATACAGAATTAGCAGTGTATTATTATAACAATGATTATGGAAATTAACACAGAATTACAATCAAGCTCAGATTGTATAGCTGCCCCCTTTGATCCGCCCCACAGAATAAGTAGTTGTAACATTAGTATGTAAACACATCAACCCTACCAATCTGTGTGTGTGTGTGTGTGTGTGTGTGTGTGTGTGTGTGCTTGTGAATGAGTCCATCCTAATAACACATCACTCGCAACAAGTTTTGGTGAGTTCCATCTGTGTTTGGTATTTGAACTTTAATCTTCACATGCATTGCGCGTGTGTGTGCGTGTGTGTGTGTGCCCGTGCACATGCATGCTTGTGTGGATAAATTAGAGATGCAGCAAGCAGTTATATTAATAGTACACATCAACTCCATCAAACTATTGTGTGCCTGTGTGTGTGTTACTACACGCGTGTTTGTTTGTGTGTATGCACAAAGTGTGCGTGCATGTACTTCTGTATGTTTGTGTGTGTATACATTAATGATGCAGCTGACAGTGGTATTAGAGTCTATATGGAGCCCCAAAAAACCAAAGGCCACATGGGGAGAAATGAAAGCCTTTAGAGAACAATCATTATGAATACAGCGTTGAAAACACCAGCGTGTGCCAATCCTCAGTTCAGACCCGTTGCATTATTCATTCGCTGACAGCAAAACAAATATTAACATATCAAATATTAACATAAACTCCCATGAGACATTTATACCACTCTAGAACTAAAAAGGGCAATTTAACGCCACATTTGAAACTCAAGTTAAAAGAATATATGATTATACATCTCAGTAAAAGAGAGGCACAGATTGTTTCAGTGGAAAATGAGCAGTAATTTAACAGTACAGTGCTACAGTAACATTGCTTGGTCAATCTGCTTATAAAGGGTAAATTCACCTCAACCACTGATGATGAATAGGATACTGATTTTGTTGTTGAGGGGATTTTATAGAGATGTAGAGGTACATTTTCTGGTTCACCACTGTCACTACTACAGTGATATAAAGCTCATCTAGTTGTTAAAACTTATTCATGCTCACACAAATTAGCTAGACTGTCAAACATCATGCTAAAAACATATCAGCCATGACAGGTAAAAACCTTAAATTTTACATTGTCATGTGTGCGTTAAGTGACTTTCTATCAGGGCCATGAAACCTATCAAATGACTATTGTGTAATTTCCAAAACCACATTAGCATCACTGAGTTAATAAGCTTTTCTCTTTTCTCAGTTCCTGAGGTACAGGTCAGACCTTGTCTCCACTCTTATTCTATTCTGATACAATCATTAATTAAGCAAGAGACAATACTAAACGAGCTGTACTGTGGTACAAAAGTGATTTGTGATGGTAGTTATGAAAAAGGTGCCGTCTTTCCTTTCATTTGAGCTCACCGGCTCCACGGGGATTATTGTCTTAGTCTGCTGTTCTTTTGTTTCCACAATAATCATCAGGAGACATGAGGACAAAAGGAAGAGAGGAGCCTTCTTACCCACAAACTCAAAAGGATTCCTTCCAAAACTTAGTCTGTCTGTCTGCCTCTTTCTACCTTTGTTTGTCTCTTTATATTTCTGTCTCTTATTGATGCCCAGTGCACTTGGCGGCATTGACTTGTAAAATGCAGGTGTAAATGTACCCAAGATGCACTGCAGATCTGACCACCCAAACCACTTCCAGAGACGCATTTTGCCACATTAAAAACAAAGTGTAAAAGCAGTGTGTCCTCCATCTGCATATAAAAACTACGTGCACGAACGGAAATAAACTTTCATGCATGGATCTACAGTAACCAAGAAGCACATGCAAAACAAACAGGCAGCTCAGATAGTAACAGACGTGTCCAAAATGGATTGTCAGGATACTCAAACGATACAAAATGTTTCCTGCCAATTTTAAAGCATGTAAATATTATGAGAGGAAGCGACATACATGACAATCCGTGTGTAAATATAATCCATCTGAA
The DNA here is from genome assembly GCF_048128805.1 of Centroberyx gerrardi. Lineage (NCBI taxonomy): Eukaryota > Metazoa > Chordata > Actinopteri > Beryciformes > Berycidae > Centroberyx > Centroberyx gerrardi. The sequence goes on from NC_136020.1 coordinate 13,228,531, forward strand.
TCATATTTAGACGCAACCTGGACCTTACAAAAAAGTCACATGTGAAAACCTGCATGTGAATTCAAAGCACATGTGCTTTCTGGACACATGTTGGTTTTCACATGTGAACATGTTTCTCACGTTGTATTCTGACGTCACATGACCGTTTTTATTCAATTTCTAGATGAAGAGTATTTTTTCCACATGTGAACTTTTTTTTTTTTTACATTTTCACTTGCCATTAGATATGTTAATATTTATTTCACATGTGAAAACGTAATTTCACATGCAAACAGACAATTCACAGGTGAAAATGTCAATGGGAAATTTCGTAGAAAACCAACATGTGTCCAAAAAGCACATGTGCTGTGAATTCACGCGTGTGTTTTCACGTGACTTTTTTTGTAAGGGAGATATGGGAGGTATGTTATGTATATGAGACGGATGTGAGACGTATGCCAGGTGTAAAGGGAGCCATTAAGCCTGTTTGTCTCTCTATGAGTCTGTCTGCATCTGTCTGTTTCCTTCTCTGTCTCTCACCTATGTACCTACGTCTGTCATTCTGTCTTTCTCCTCCTCTCCCGTCTGCCTCGGCGCCTCGGCTGGACGGATCAAATCCTCAGGTTTAATTGTCTCCTGCCCTCTGGACTTATCCGTTCTCCCGAACAGGCGGGGGTGTCTCAGGGATTTTAGAGATCCTTCTCCCTTTTAAAACATTCATTCGCAGGG
>NC_136020.1:13231738-13241738 GCF_048128805.1 Centroberyx gerrardi
AGGGGGAAAAGAGGGGGAGAGAGAGTGAAGGGGGGAGACAGTGAGAGGAGCAGAGGTTTTCTTCATCTTCCTCTCTGTGGGGCTCATTGGTGACTCAGCGTTTTGGAGACGGGTGCAGAGCATTGCTCATTTTGTCTCTCGTCTCTTTGTCCCGGTTGAACACACACACACACACACACACACACACGCACCTACACACACACACACACACACACACACACACACACACACACACACAAGATAGATAGGATGAAACTGTATTGATCCCTATGAGGAAATTGGGACATTGCAGCAGCAAATATCAATAGGATACAGCAAAGAAAAATTGCATTAACACAGAGAATAACAGAATATAAACAAGCATATAGCAAAAATGGGTTATATTAATATACGCAACTGACAATTTTGACACTAGAATTTATGAATAAAACGTACAGGAAAAAGTATGGATTACAGCATTAGGGTGTGCAAAATAACAGAAGCAGAACTTACCGAGACAAATAAAACAATGAATGATATGAAAGCATAACGAAAATATGAAACATGAAATAGGAGAAAACAAAAAAAACAACAACATACTATACTGCAATGTATAACAATGAGAAAGATATGGGAATATGGAAACATGAAGAAATATATGAGGGCTTTGATTACATCCATAATAACACTTAAAAGAGAGGGTTCACTTCTCTCAAAATGTCCTCACATCTTACATCCAGCTACCAGTATAAGTCACATACAAACACACACACACACACACACACACACAGCAACAAACAAACACAGTCTCTTGTGATATGTAGGAAAATAAACAGATTGAAAGCGTGAAAAACATTTTTCTTGATTTATGGAACTTTTACAGCTGTATATGTCAGTTATTGTTGACTTAAAGGCACATTTTATCTGTTGCTGTCCTCTGTCCTCTCTATATCTCCGTGTCTCACCGTTTCTAATAATCTTCTCCTCTTCTTACTTTCTCTTCCACTCGTCCCTCTCCTCTCCCTACATCCCTCCCTCCTTCTCCTCCTCTTTCTCCCTCCCTCTCTCCTTCCTTGCACTACTTATCCTACTTTCAAATAAATCTAATCTCTCTCTCTCTCTCTCTCTCTCTCTCTCTCTCTGGCTGCAGGGCCCTGTTAGCATTCTGTAGAGGTGCATCCAATAAATGTCACCTAGCTGGATATGGAACGACAGAGACAGAGAGAGCAAGAGGGAGGGAGAGAGAGAGAGAGAGAGAGAGAGAGAGAGAGAGAGAGAGAGAGATAGATAGAAAGTGTGTGAGTCTGTTTCCTTAAGTCAGTGAATGTCTACAGATTCAGTAAAGACTCCTTTCTGATCTTGAGAAGAAGACCTTGAATCACTTATATAAGCATGACTCCATGCATACACAGACACACACACACACACACACACACACATAATACACACACTCAGACACACACATATACATACATTTTGCAAAAAAACGCTCAAAAATCCCCCCAGAAACACCTGTGTTATTCAAAATGTTATATTTTGAATCGACCCCTCCTGCCTCGCTTCATTGCTATTCCGCGGCTGGTATTTGTACTTACACTCATGTTTTTATGGATTGTTTATAACGTTAACAGGAGAGTTTATGTGTCCAGACAGATGGTACAGAGCTAATGGAGAGAAACTGACCTTTCGGCTAATGGACTTACAAACTACCCTCTGATCTGATCTACTACTGCGTGTGTGAGAGAGGATGAGAGAGTGTGTGTTTGTGTGTCAGACAGAAAGAGAGAGAGAGAGTTGAGAGTACAGTGTGTGTACACTGTCTTGTGTCTCTTATTTGTTTTGTGTGTCCACATGGAAGTCAAGGTCTTGCGATGTTTGGCCGTGACATTTACTAACAAAATGCTGACCACACGGAAGAATGTAACAGCTCAGAACACATGAACGGAGTAATGGGTATGTGCGTGTGTGTGTGTGCATGTGCATGTGTGTGTGTGTGTGTCCCTGGATCAGTAGGATAAGACACATTTTTACTCAGTTTTTTCTTGTGCTTCTATCCCTGTGAGAACCAGTTTTAGTTTTTTATTACATTTTTTGCAAATGAGGACATTTTTATGAAATGAGGTCATTTTGACTGGTCCTTATTTCCTCATCAAGGGGTCAGTGATTGCAGGATTGCAAAGGTGCAGGGGCACAGGGGCACAGGGGCTCCTCCTTTTCCTTGTACAGGTTTACCTTTCCTTTAAAATTAATACAACCTTAACCCTAACCCTAAGCCTGAAAAACCTCCATTGAGGATATTTTTCACAACAGTTGCATCCGAAAAGCCTCCCATCCTTTGGGTGTGGGATCCATCCCATCCTCCCCACAGCCTCTTTGCCCCACTGCCGTCTGGAAGGAGGTTTTGCAGCCTCTGAGCCAGAACAGCCAGGCTGATCAAGAGCTTTTTCCCCTATGGCTGTCAGTCTCCTAAACTCCCTGGGTCACCCAAACATACGCCTACCCTGACTAAAGGGCCTAACTGTTCTGTCCTCCAACCCTTCTCCATCTACACCCCCACTCCCCACCACCCGCCTATATTAATAGGAAGGCCCTACACCCTATTAAAGGACTGTAGGATAGTCTCCTGCTGCTGTCCTGGACTCTCGTAGACTGATTGAAAGAACCTTCCTAAGCACTTTACCTGTTTTTTACTGATAGTTTTTTAGATGTTGCACCTTAAGACTGGAGAAACGATATTTCGTGTAACTGTGTACAGTCTATGTATATTTGGATGTATATATGTAGATTTATGCAGCTGAGATGACAATAACATGGAACTTGAACTTAATAATGGGGTTTAGGGTTAAGGTTAGAATTAGGATTAGGATTTAGGTTGTGTGTGTTTATGTGGGTCAGTGAGTGAAAGAGCCAACCAAAGAAAGAAAAAAGAAAAGAAGGGAATAACAGAGGGAAAGAAAGAAGGAATGCTTCCAACTGCACCCACTTCTTCGAAAGTCCCATCCTAAAATGTTGATTACTGTTCACACTCCCAAAAAGCATTCTGTGGTTTAATGGTGAGAAAGGCCAGAATCAGAAATCAGTATTCAACCAGAATCTTCCAGAAGCATCAGACAGACAGTTTATGTCTCCTGAAAATCATTCATTCAAAAATCCATCACCAAGACACTCACCTGAAAAGGCATATTAAATTGAAACGGGAATGCACAAGCAATTATAATGGAATTTCTGACTCCTACAATTATTTTCACTATTCTCACATTGTCATACCAATGCATGATAATAACCCCAAGGCATCCCTAGACTGAAAACCAACACTTTGACACCATAGAGGTAGCCATTATAGAAGTCTCCCATCATGCACCTGTCCTGCATTAGTACTGTACTGTCTTCATTTCTCTCAACCGCTCCTCCTCTTCTCGCTCCATCTCCCTGTTATTCCCCCGTTTTCTCTTCCTCCCCATCACTTCCTCCATTTCTTCTTCCCCCCCCACCTCTATTTGCTTGCTCTGCAGCCACCATATCTATCTTAGATGTTATACAATGGATATGGATACAGTTGTAGTTCCTACAGTAAAAAAAGAAAAAAAACAGTAGATGGTAGAGGGTTAGTGCGGCCCCATTTTGTGGTGTGAAAGCCTCAGGGAGAAATACCACTCCACCAGATGCTTCGAGAAGTGTCAGACAGGAAGGTGACAGACAGAAAATATCTCATGAATTCAAAAGTCTATCACAAAGACATTGCCTGTTTTACCCCAGAGGGAGCAATAAACATAGAAAGCCTTTTCAGCTGTCCCTGAAATATTATAACTTTGTCCCTGGTGAAATCTTTAATTGGTTTTCACACAATTAAATTATTAATTATTTTTGCTCTGAATCACAAACAAATGCATCAGTTGACCGCCCACAGCGACAACCAGAGGATGATTTAACATCAGTAGGTTTTCCAAGTGTGCCTTCATACATAAGAAATTGTTCCTAAATCTGAATTTCCCCAGCCACCAGCCTCTCTAATTTTTAGATGACTGTCGCCTGATAATCTTAAACATCAATTTGCGTTCTTGTGCATTCTTGTAATGTTTCCAAATGTTTCCTCCGTAATGCGTTTGATGTTATATGTCAACGGCCGAGGCATGATCCCAAAACAAAAAAAAAAACGTGAGGACGAAAAGAGCGAAGTGCCCTCTGCATGGCTTGGGCTTCTCCTAGGTTCTGGCAAAATACAGGAAAAGCATAGTCCATAAGAGATGAAGTTTGCCGCAGGGATGAGAAACGTGTCGTTCACTCCATTCTTTTTACTTGCTGAAATCATTATATACTAAATGAGCTAAGACAAATCGGTCTATGAGTTTTTAATGTGTGGTAAACCTAACATCCCAGAAATCTTCTTGCCAACTGAGAATGCATCGGATTGTCACTTGACCAATAATAACGGATGGGAAGCCCCAAGACTCATTGCGGGAATGATGCATCGCGTCCCAACAGCGCTAGTCTACAGTATAGTGGCAGTTGGAGAAATCAACAGCTATACATCTTAAGTGTGCTTTCATGAGGTTTGTTCCCCAAGACAACTTGTGGGAACTTTCTCCACAAGGACACAAGTATTGACTTGGCATTCATGGATTTGGTATTTAGCGTAGCAGTCGAGTAGGGCTGCCACTAATGTCTGTACATTCCTCAGGTTCCATGTCAACCGCATATTTGAAGAGAAAGAGAAAAGAAAAGTAAAAAGTAGAAAAACAAGGGAGTAGAGGGAGTACAGGGATGATGTTTCCTTTTCTCTGCACGCTTCATGACTTCTGCCTGTCTCAGTGGAGTTGGGGAGAGAGAGGGAGAAAGAGCATGAGAAGTGGAGAGAGAGAGTGAGAGTGCTATAGGGAAAGACAGAGAGAAAAGAGAGCACGGGAAAGAGAAAGAGAAACAGAGCGAGAGAAACAGAGGAAGAGACACTTTACAAGCCCGTAAAGATATGGTCTTTCTCATACCGGAGCGCAGGCATGTTCGTCCCGCGTTACCATGGCAACAGCACCCCATTAGGTGGCAGGAGAGTGAACGAATGAACGGGCAGGCATGCGGACAGGAAGGGGAGAAGGACAAGACAGATGAAAAGAGAGGGAGGGAGCGCTGGGGAGGTGGGGACGGAGAAGTGAGAAATAAAACATATGAGAGGGGAGGGAGGGAAAGTAAACATGGAGGCAGTGCCGGCGTTGAAGGGATGAAGATAAGTGACACGCGGCGAGGGAGGGAGCAGAGGGAAGGAAGGAGCGGAGGGAGGGAGGAAGAAGAGGAGAGAATGAGGGCAGGAGAGTGAGAATGAGGGAGGAGGAGAGGAGGGAGACGCGCATGAGGGAAAACACCGAGGGAAAGAGGGAGATCAAAAAGAGGGGTGCATGCAGGAGAGAGAGAGAGAGAGGAGGGGAAGTTCCTGAGGGACTGCATGCAGTGTTGCCCGGTGGTTCACTGTTTTCCACTTTGTTCATTAACTTAAAACGCAGACAGCTGTGCTCTAGCGGAGGCATCCAGAGGTTAACTTTATTTAGCCCACCTCTTCTTCCATGTGCCGACTTTAAACCCACCTCTCCTCTCTCTAACTCAGCTTTACTTAGTCCTTTCTTCTCCATTATTTCCCTATATGGGTTGGGATGGTCATGTTCAAAACCTAATCCAATACGGCTTGTCAATTGCATTCTTTAAGTAGTAACCAGTCACATAATCCATTGGATAACTTTTTTCCTCCCTTCAAATGTGTGTCTGTGTAATGCAAAAGTGATTCAATATGCTTCAATCGTATAACTATAATCCCGCTACATGTCATCCTTTACTTGCCAACTCTGCCTCTCATCTCCATTCTCTCTCTTTAATAATAATATTTAGCCCCTGCTCCACCTCATGCCACTACTTAATGAATATTTCATGTTAATATGCAGCGGAATGCACAAGACGATCTGTGCCATCTCGGTCAGCGCTGTTTTGCCTCCGCATTTTCCCTCTCCTCTCTTTTTTCAGCTCTTCTTCTCCTCGTCCACTCTGCTCCCCCCCCCCCCCCCCCCCTCCTCCTGTCCATGTGTCCAAATGGCACGGTGTTATTAATAAACACTGCCTGGAAGGCAATGGAATAATCGGACGACTGGCTCGAAGAGGAGAGGGCAGGAGAGGAGAGGAGAGGGGAAGGAAGTGGGGGATGGGGTAAGCAAAGGAGAGATAAAAGAGAGAATATATGCAGGATAAGAAAGTGGGGGAGAGGGGAGAGAGTGAGAGACAAGGAGAAAGTATAGGTGGGAGAGGGTGAGAGGAGATAGTGGGAAGGAAAAAAAAGAGATAGAAAGAGGAGAGGAGAGAAAGGGAGAGAGGGTGAAAATAGATAATTGAGGAGTGAGGGAGAGGACAGGATGAGAAAGGTTGATGAAAAGCGAAAGGACCGAAAGTGGAGAGGAGTGTGGCGGAACGGAGGGGATGTGACAGCGGAGTCTTTCATGAAGGCTGTAGAGCAGAAATGGGTATTCAGATCACTCTGCTGCACTCTGTGTGCCAATTTACATGCCTCTATGCCACCTACAGGCTACACAGGAGAGGAAGAAGGGAGGAGGAGAGGAAAGCAGAGGAGAGGAGAGAGTAACGGGGGAGGAGAGGAGAAGAAACACATGGAAAAGGGGGGAGGGTAGGGGAGGAAAGGAGAGAAGGGGAGGCGAGAAAAGAGGATGGGGTGAGAGGAGAGGAGAGGAAGAGAGGGCAGAGGAGAGGAGAGGAAAGAACAGAAGGAGAGGCGAGGAGGGGAGAGGCGTGGGCCGGATTGTGGAATAGAAAGAAAAGGAAAAGACAGGAGGAGAGGAAGGATGAGAGGCAGAAGGTGAGAGGAGTGGAGGGAAGAGGAGAGGAGAGCAGAACAGAAAAAAAGGAGAGGGAAAGAAAAACACATTTTGAGACGTGAAGAAACAAGAAAGAGCAAGCAAAACGGAGAGAAAAGGAGAGCAGGAGTGAATGCAACATGCCATCCATGTCGACCCCGGGCTACAAAACCATCCTCTCCGCCTGCAATTCTGCTGAAAACCGGGGCGACGACCACGCACAGCGCTGTTTTCCTCTGCCAGATCCCCATGCCAAGCCATATCACTGGTTCACCATATCCAATATAGTCATCACAAATGAGATGCCACCGAGGCACAAAAACAACAAGAACAACAACACAGCGTATCTCTTATTTTAGGCTCCTTTATTATGTAATTGTCAACAACTGTGCGTAACAATGCGATTTTACACTCTGTCCCTTGAAGTGTGGCGCGTGGCAGAGGGATGATGCTTTTAAGGGTTTGATAATTAGCCGAAGTGCTCTCTCGTTCTCTCTCTCTCTATCTCGCCCCTCCTCTTTCTTTCTCTCCCTCGATCGCACAACACGACTATCTCCGCGCGCCTCCCCGCCTGCGTCTCCTCTGCCGTTACCCTCTGGCTCCCTCTCAGTTTGACAAACTGGGGCATGAAAATAAGCCTCCGCGCTGCCAGGAGAATGCTAAATACGGGGCCTCCTTTCTTTCGGCCGTGCTTCTTTAATCAACTTCCTCTTATCTCCGCCGTGCATCCCTTGTTTCTCTCTTTTCAGAATGTAATGGAGGAGAAATCTGTACACACACACCCCCCTCCCTCCCTCCCTCCCTCCTCCCTCGCCCGTTTGTTCATCCGCCGTCATGTTTCCGACTCGCTCCCTCCGTCTCTGTCGTTCTTCTCGTATACCTTGCTTATTCTCTGCCTCGCTGTATCGCCTTCTCTGTCTCACTCCCTCACTCTTAACCCCTTCTTTTTTTCTCTTTCGGCCCTCGTCTCCCTCCCTCTCTGTGTCTCTCTCGTTCTTTCTCATCCCTCGTTCTCCCCCACTCTCTGCACCCCCCGCCTTTTTCTCTTTCAAACTTCTTTCTCTTCTCTCTTTCTTCTGCCTCTCTGTGTATCATCTCCTTTCTCTCTCTCTCTCTCTTTACACCCGACATCCCTCTGTCTGCAGACTTGTGTGTAATGCTTTTTTGCCATGAACAGTACTAAGGGATAAGGGAAATCCATTGTGCGCTCGTACACCAGACAGTACGGTAGAAGACACACAAACATAAGCCAGCTCTAGGAAGTAGCTTGGTGATTTTCTAACTGTTGTGACTGCAAGTGTATGAGTTAAATATTTTGTTCAGCAAGTTACAACAACACTGTGCTACCACAGCACTTTGGTGTTAACCAAAGTCAGTGTAGTCAATGTAGTTTCACTCACTCCAGTCATGCATACACCTCCACCCAGAAAGCGCTGGCGCTGAGAAAATGTGTGTGCGTGTGTGTGTGTGTGTGTGTGTGTGTGTGTGTGTGTGCCCATGTTAGTGCTCTATGCTTTTAATGTTTTACAGGGTCCAAGTGTCTCCACATGAGTAACAAAAATGTGTTTCATATCATATCATATTCTGCATTCATTCTTTGTCTTTTTCTCGGTAAATTCTGCTTGTTGTTATTTTGCACACCCTAATGCTGTAGTCCATACTTTTTCCTGTACTTTTTATTCATAAATTCTAGTCTTTTTGTATGTTTATAGAACCTATTTTTGCTATATGCTCATTTATATTCAGTTCTCTGTGTTAATTAAATTTTTCTTTGCTGTATCCTATTGATATTTGCTGCTGCAATGACCCATATTTCCCCACGGGGATCAATATAGTTTCATCTTATCTTATTGGTGTGTGTGTGTGTGTGTGTGTGTGTGTGTGAAGAAAGAGAGAGACAGACAGACAAAGACAGGTACAGTACACAAAGAGCACAAACATGCACACACACATACATGTACAATCGAAGCAAAAGGTATTAAGTAAAAAATATTGATCAGTATTTTGATGCTTTGCCAATATTGTTCAGTTTGCCCTCCAAGAAAGATGAAATATGATGGAAATGTGTAACTAACAGACACAAATCATTCTAGTCTCTCATCCCAGCTGTTAGACCACAGATTACATTTCCCTGAAAAAAATAAAAAAAACTCAAAAAGAAATACCACTGCTTTGAATTTACACAACATAAAGAACCATGATTTTTATTTTGTGGTTTCAGTGCCAAACCAGAAATGAGATTTTTATGGGCTGTGATCAACAGCGAAGTGTACTTTCTATCTCCTCTTCCAGGTACTGAAATAACTGGAAATCACAAAGAGCTACGGCCTTGTTGCTGTCTGACTGAGCGCAACATCAAATCTGCAGCCTTGGATTCAAAATTTTGCTGTGCTGTCAAACTCCCGGAGAAGCACAAAACATCATGTTTCTCTAAATGGACTCCAGTGTCTTTGAACAAATAATACCACTCCAAATAGCATTTGGCCAGGTACAGGCAGGGGGGCAAGAGAGCTGTCCATCTACACTGCTGTAGAAATCACACACCCACAGTTTGCTCTGACTGGAGGTCAGTCTTGTATTTGACAGGGAGAGAGAGAGAGAGAGAAGCATAACAAAAGAACAGGAGAGAGGTAGAGAGAAAAAGAGATGCAGCTTCAACCTTCAATACCATTCTGTCAAGGTTCATTCAGCAAATCACAATGCAACAGTTTGCTTGCTAGGCTTATTGAACTATCCATAATAGAGACACAGAATTCAGAGTAGGCTTTTTTAACAACAAAGCACTTCGATGTTGAAAATAAGTGTTTCATCTCAGACAAATCGGGCTCTATTTCCGTGATGGTGGATGGGCATTTTCATCAGGCACACACAGGTTTTTTTCTCGCCTGCGGCCGTTTGGTATTTTGATGACTTTTGGCTGCGCCTAAGTGGGACGAGAGGCACAGTAGGGGGTGTGTCAGTAGCGATCAACCAGTACAGTGCAATTCTGGTGTCAAAGACACCTGGATTTGTGCTTGTGCCGCCCGCCTGCTTAGACCAGGTCAGCACGTCACAGCTGTGTTCTGTGCTGTTTTTGAGCATGAGCATGAACAGATCCTATTATCCAGATCCTATATTATATAAAATATAATACAACATTTTTCATTAATTTCATTCAGTCATAACTATATGCACATGTT
>NC_136020.1:13246738-13314238 GCF_048128805.1 Centroberyx gerrardi
GGTGATTTTGGTGACATAGCATGTGCTCTTCTCTGGGTAAACCTTGACTCTGGACCGCAGTGTCGCACTTGCTGTAAGGACACTTCAGCTGGATGGATGCATGGAGACACGAAGGCTGGAAGAGTGATCTCCCTACTTACAGTACGCCACCCTGCTTCCACAAATGTAACTGTAATTCATGCTTAAATCAGAGTAAAGGATCTCAACAACAAGGCCCGCATCAGGAACAGAAGAGGAGTCAAAGCCAAACTTAAACCACACACACACACAAACTGTGTGTTTGTGTGTGTGTGTGTGTGTGTGTGTGTGTGTGTGTGTGTGTAAGCATGTAAACTCTAAATCTAGACACAGTAAGCGGATTTCACTGTATGCTTCCTGGCCTGAGGGACAGTCCTTTAAAAGGGAAGTTGGAGAGATCTGCGTCATCCCAATGTTCACAGCTGGACACAATTTAAACCAGACACACTTTGACTGAGGGACACACACTTACGCATACTCACACACTCATAGATAACATAACATGTGCAGGCACAAGAATGCACGCAGATGCAGATGCACACACACGACATTGTGCAACAGTGCTCACCCCTAGTCGATATAATGCCTGAAACACCCACACCCACCCACCCGCAAGCTATCATGCAACCGTGCTTACAGCTAGACAGAAAATTATTTAAACATGCACGCACATGAGCGCGTACGTACACACACAAACACACACACACACACACACACACACACACACATTCATGCGCCTGTGCTTATCCCTAGCCAGAAAAAGCCCGAAGCATCTTCAATTCAACAGCATTGCTTTTCACTCCAAATGCAGCACAGATTAAATTGACTTCACAGCTCCGTCTCCTCTGATTGTTGAAATTCACATTAGTTCATCCCACAGTGTGCACAAATTAATTCAGCCAACACTATCCCTGTATCTCCACTCCTGCACTACTACAGTGTCTACACACTTTCCACACTTTGCACACCATGACAGTTTTCAGCCTCAGGAATGCATGTTCTCCAAAGCTCATCATTTATTTCATGCATTTCTCTACATATTCCTAACGGTAAACTGGAGCCCTAATTGGTCACTCACTTCATTTCCCCATACAGATGCAATAATACTATATTGACACTGTACTTGCTCAAACCTATTGAATATTGAATGTTAAATTTAAATAGGTGGAGTGATGTTGTCCATTGTATGTCTTACACTGTTGTTGCACACTCTGAGGTTCTACTGTCCTTGCCTCTCCAATGTCGCCAAGACAACGTCCTGTGCATCTATTGCACACACAAATTAAACTAATTCTGATTCCATTATTGTTTTTAAACTGTAATTGACAGCTGAAATTGCCTCCAGTGAGCTGAAAATGCTTCCAGGCCCTGGAAGCCATTGATCATGCATTGGAGAAATTCAAAAATGCATTGGTCTCAGTGGAGAACATCAACCAGATCTTCTCCGTGCCACTGAGATAGTTTTTTTTTCTCACTGCAGATCGCTGGTAATGTGTTACCTTTGAAGAGCAATAACTGTGAGCTGTATCACAAATCACACAGATCCCATAGTCTGCGTGTTATTTAGTTTTTATGCCTCGTGGAGAAATGGCTCTCCATTCTTTCCAAGCATCACTTATTAGTCTCACATATGGAACATTTCTCCCCTCAGGTTGTCATGCCAATGTGGCAGTGGAGTATGAGTTTTTAAATATGTTTGACTGGAAGGGAAACAGATTTCTGAAGGGTGTGTGTGTGTGTCTGTGAGTGAAGGAATGTGTGCGCGCGTGTGTGCACATCTGATCATTTCTGTGCATGTGTGTGTGTGTACCCGGCATCCTTGTTTATTACTGTATATTATTATGTGCGTCACGCCTCTGCGTATGTGTCAGTGCATGTATATGTATTCATGCATGCATTCATGAGAGACTGGGAGTAAGTGTGATTCTCTGTGTGCGTGTGTGTGCCCTTGTGTCTGGGAGCATATGTGTGCGTTCACACTAAGTGCGCGCGCGTGTGTGTGTGTGTGTGTGTGTGTGTGAATCTCTGTGTGACTGTGACTGTGAATGTGTGCCATACAACTGTGTATACGTACACAAGCGCTCTCTCCAAGTGCCAGGGAATCTGTGCAAACTGAGGAAGAGAAAGAGAGAGTTAGCGGGAGAGGATACCCAGACATGAGAGGCTGCCGTAATGGAGATAATAGGCTCTGGATCGACGAGTGGAGGCCAGTAAATTAATGGGCCCTCCTTGACACAAAGTCCATTTGTTAGTTTTGAAGCGTTGTGACAGTTAATTACTGAGGGTTGGCTTCAGTGGACCACTCTACTCAGGCCGCCTCAGAGAAGAAAAACATTTCCTGGTGTGTTGGAAGACAGAGAGGACAGCCTGAGATATTGTGGTTTATTTTATGTGTGTGGGAATGTGTTTGTGTGCTTGCCTGTGAGAGTGTGTGCTCTTTTAAGAGCGAATGTGCTTGTGTGCAAATGCATGCATCTGTGTGTGTGTGTGTGTGTGTGTGTGTGTGTGTGTGTGTGTGTGTGTCTCCTGATTTTGAGTTGCAGCCCCTTTTGGCACAATCCACATCTAACTAAATCTTTAACTCATCTGCTTCTCTTTATCTACATCTCCTCCTTTGTGATTGGTAGAGATTTAATAAGGGAAATCAATAAGGGATAATGGCTTTTACTCGGATTCACCTCATCAGTGTAAGTGAAAAGAGTGTCCCTAATATTTTGCACAGTATTATGTGTCTGTGTGTGAGAACATAGTGTTTTACAGTAGCTTGAAGCCTGTTTTCAGCTTGTAGAGAATGTATTTGTCAGACATCAGTTGGCTGCCATCACTTAAGATGACCAGCACCTGCTACTCTCTGTCATGTTACTCACTAAGTTTAAAAGATAAAGGTACTGTCACTGTTGTTTGTTGGGTTTTGATGTTGGTACTTCAAAACGCCACACAAGCACACACCCTCCAAAAGCAAAAGAAAAATCCAGATTTCCAAAACACTATACTGACATGCACTCTTACTTTTCTGCCATTGTGCTCTTTGCACAACAAATCCCAGTTTTATTGCAAGAGAAATCAATATTTCATGAAATGTCACCTACATTTGATTTAACCTTAAAAAATGAACTTAAAATGTCAAATTGGCTCAGGTGCTATACATTTCTGTGTGGACTGCAGCCTGTAGCACAGTAAAGGCGTTCAGTATTAAAAATCCAAACAGGCTCAAAACTGTGACGTATTCAACCCCCACCCCACTCCCATTCCTTTTTTTCTTTAATATAATCACAGAGTGGTAATTTGTATTCCTGTTGAGAAGCAGTTTCTTAAATACCAGTTAGTTATAGTTTTTGGTTGTGACCAAAGGCACTGAAGAAGGTTATCTCTGCCTCAGCATACAGACCCAGTTTGTGTGTGTGTGTGTGTGTGTGTGTGTGTGTGTGTGTGTGAATGGACTAGTGATGCTTTTGTGGACTTGCTTGTCTCAAAACTCTGAGGTGCAAAGCAAAAAGAAAAAATATGTTTCTGTTTGAAGCACAACACAATCAGTCTGGCTGGAGATGCAGGAGCAGGAAGGAACATTTTGTTCAGCAACTGTTTCTCAGATTGAAGATATACTGTAGATACTATATATCAATGGATGATTCATAGTGCAAATATTTTCATGAAGATATATATTTCCCCTTTTCTTCAGGTATCCTAAAAGTGGCTTTTCAGTATTCCTCATTGGATCCAATGAATACATTCAACTCTAAAAGTAATGAGCTAGCCAAAGGCACGTGTCCCCTATTTTTTCATCAAGGCATGGTCTGAATGCTAAGGTCCTGAGATGGCTATTCAATTTCTGTGTTGAATTTTAATTCTGTGTTTTAGTGAGAGTCCTTTAGTGAGAGTAGGTGTCACACTTTTCCAAATGGCACATATCTCTTTTTGCAGTAAAACTCTCCAAATGTCAAACTAAAGTGAAACACAGCTTTAAGTTCTGTCACAATGATCTTGGCAGCCAGACAGACTCTACCCACTATCACAGCCTCCTGTTCTGCATTCACTGACAATGGAAAACTCTCAATGGAATCAAAATCGGTAAAGGAGCCGCCAGTAATGCCTGAAGAAGCCATTGTTGGTAAAACGCGTTGTTTGCCTGTATCCGTGCATCCTTTCACAGACATCTCATCATTATTTCGTGCTGTTGAATAATTGGGACGCCACATGGTTTCAGGTACCCAATAAATATTGATATTTTTGCATTACTGACAGTTCCCTTGCCTATTTTTATTATCTTTTGCCTCCTGAGCACATTGCCTATTGTTTCCACACTATTGCTGTAAACTCTCAATGGAGACATTCAGAAAGTTGGTGCCTCTGTAGTCATTTTGTCTGGATCCCTCACGTATAGACTCAGTAATGCATCACACTCGCTAAGATGAACGATTGTGTAACAATTCTGTCTGCGCCTCTGTCTCTACCAGCGTTGGTACAAGAGAGGCAGTGAAGAGAAAGATGAATTAGAGATGGGAAATTACCCCATGCATCCATCCATCCATCCATTTCCTTCATAGACAAAGCAAGTAAAGTCTTTCATTGTTTTCATCATATTTTCTACAATTGTACTGAAAGAAGCATATTCAAACAAAAAGAAGAAAAAGATGAATTAGAAATGTGAAATCACCTTTCTTGCTCCGGATCATCCATCACACATTAACAGAAACATAAAGTCATAGTTGCACTTCCACTTTCCCTCTCTGTCTCCACTGGAATGAAGAAAGACAGAGAGAAAATACATGGACAAATAGGAAGAAATAGACCTGAATCCAATATACTCAAACAAAATTCTATTTCCTTTGCCCTGTTTCCCACTATTTAGAGCAAATGGGAACACTTGATAGAAATGGATTGATATATCTACACAAGTTTGGAGGAAATCCAAGGAGATGATGGTTATTTTCTACTTTTATTGTCTTGGAATAACAGACAATTGCCTGTGTTTTGCCTGAGGCTATGTATGTGCGAAGAGTGGGAAAGAGACAGTGAGAGAGAGGTAGACAGAAAGAAAGAGAGATCAAAAGCTTAATAGTGTCCCGTAGAAACAGCATCTCCCTGACTCCACAGAGAGCGTTACAGAGAAAGCAAAAGAAAGTCTGAGAAAGAGAGTTGAAAGCAGGGAAGAGAGAGCGAGAGGAAGATACAAAGAGAAGGGGAGAGTTGCAGAGAGAATTAAAGAGAGGGAGCGAGAAAGAGAGAGAGAGCGAGAGAGAAATAGAACTCCACTGTCCATTATTCACCAGGCCCTTCAGATCTCAAACGCTGCAGCTGTCAAGCCTCTTATCTGCCATTTTTGTTTTGAAGCAAGATAAAACAGGAAAAAATAAATTTGGGAATAAGATCTTCCCTGAATTCATTAGAAAAGCAGTCTGACCCTCTGCCAGTCAATAAAGTGCTGCTTCAGGCTGTACTGACAAAGAGAATGATTGTACTCAAACTGAGAGACTCTGCCAAAACCTATGGCTTAAAAAAAGAAAAAAAAAGAAAAACAGTGTGACTCATGCATGCTGTGAACTGACTGACAAGTTAGTGGTGTTTTGTAGATACACAGTATCTAGTAGTGAGAGACACCTAGATAAAAATCAAATATGCCTAACACTGGTTGAAATCTGCAGCATCAAATGTACTTTTTTTTACTGCACACATTTATAAACAAATCAATAACAACTCTCATTGATTCTAAAGCTCAAAGGCCTTGGGTGAGAGTTAAAGACATTCCCAACATCTTCAAATATAACTCTTAAGAACTTCAAGTGTTTTCAAAGATATTTATATCAAACCGCTGTGCTGTGAAATGTGGAGAGCGGGTGAATTAGAAGGGTTGGTTGATTGAACGGGCCTCATTCAAAATGTGAATTTCACTCTGCTTTGATCGTCAAAGCACATCAAGAACTTAAAGCGTCAGTACAAGGTCACACAATTATTTGCTGCAAACTGAATCTTTGGAGGGAGACCAATAATGCAGAACAACAATGTGCAAATTAGGAAAAAAATGCTTCAAAATACTATATATACATTTTGCAAAGAAAAATCATTACCTGAAATTGATCGTTCACTATCTCTGAAATATGCATGATCCTGTCTGTAAAACTGTTCCAACACCAAGGAGTTGAGTTATATGCCATTCTTTGAAAAGTATGGTAATTTGTTTTATTGCTATTGATTATTTGGTAGCCTATGTGTGCTGCCCAATGGTTGTTGACATTTCAACCAATAAAGTTATAATTTTTCATAAAATGGTCTACTATCTTCCTTTGGAAAGATTTCATATCTTTCCAAAGGAAGATAGTAGACCATTGAAATGAATGAAATGTTATTTATATTTATGCCTACTGGTGCAGCATGAGGTCACCATTAAAGATACACAGATTTCCAGGAAGTAAAATCGATGGGAGAACATTTTGACCTGGAACTGGAAAAAAAAAAAAAAAAAAGTATATATTAGATAAACAACTTTGGATATATAAATGTGTATATGCTGTATAGGTTGTTTATATTTTTTAAATCCTCTGGTGCCCTGCATGCATCTAATGTTACATCAAGGGATTCTGATTGAGAACCAGTATTGTAGAGTTTGGAGAGGGAGCAGTAAGGCTGTCAGCACCTGGGACAGCTCCCTTCCTAAACTACAAGTGGGCTGCAGAGCGACGGTTCTCAGCTGGCTATAGGCTGTAGAGCATGGAGTGATTTTACAAGGAGCAGAGTGTGCAGCAGCAGCACCATGGAGAGCTCCTCTCCTCAGACAGCGCGAGCTCCTGCCATGTCTTAGCAGTGTGGTACCTGCTGATCCGTAGGCTGCTCCAGTATACTGAGTTTAAAATAGCTTGCTAGGCAGTTTTTTCTACAACGTTAGTCTGTTTCCAATGCCAAGATGTTAGATGTTTTGTATCCGGGGAAAGGTGATTGAGCATGCATCCTCGTTTCCAGCGTTTTCAATCCAGTTACACGTGTTCACACTTGGAAGATGCCCAGTGAAATACTACTGTTGGCCACTGAAACAGTTGAGGGCTGAATGTCTTGCTCAAGGGCAAGTCTCTGTTAGTTGCTGAAGGAGTGGGAGAGCTCATTCACTTTGCAGTTTTTTCTCCTAGCCACTCAAATCCAAATCGACAACCTTTCACTCACAAGCCTGTTTTTAAGCTCTAGGCTACCGCTGCCCCTCTTATTCTGTAAGGTGTGAAGCAGACTTCATTGAAAAACTACCTGGAAATAAGAATCGCAAAAAAGAAATGTATCCGTGGTGCCGTGCGACAGTAATGATGGTAGAAATCTGAGCCTCATTACAGTTTGAATGTAGCATGTTGAAACTGTCATCTAGCGTGTTGATATTTCTACACACAGCATGCTGCACCATACAGCGCGGTTAGCACAATATTTACAGTTATGGGAGAGGGTGGGGATCCACAAGGCTTTTGAGATGGGCCCTAAACTCGCATCTGTTTACCCCTGAGGGATGTGATCCTCTCCTGTCTAATCCCTTACTGTAACTGAGACGCAAAAACTGCTGCTTCCATCCATCCAACCGTCCATCCATTTATCAACCTCCCTCTCTTCCTCCCTCCCTCAATCCATACATCTGAACCAAGAAATCCTTAAAGGCTGATATGCCCATGGGTGGGCTTAGCCAATTGAGCTTTTACCAATTGAGATGCATACTATTTACCTATAGTGTTTTTTTTCCTGTCTTCTTTTTCCATTACCACATCAAACAGCCATGGGGTTGTTGCTAAGTGAGTGCTTGTCACATCCCATTGTCACATAATCCTCATTGTGCGACTCATGGGCTATCGTCAACCCCCCAACACACACATACACACACACATCACACAAAAACACTCAACAACCCATGCATTGATCAAACGTATGATAATCAGAAAGGGAAATGGGAAATTAACCCCTTAGAGCTCGACTGGCAGAGAGAAGAAGGCAGAGAGACAGAGAAAAGTCAGTCAGTTGCTGTGTGCATGTGCTATGTCAGCGACTTCAATGTGATTTACATAAATGGATTCTGTGCTGACATTCAAGTGGTCATTATGAAATGTCTGTCTTATTTGCTCTAATACATTCTGGGTGGCCCTGCAACTCCCCACCTCCTATTCTATTCTATTCTGTTATGTTAGATTTTTCTATTTTTCTCCCTCATTGGCCATCATTTGTTATTGTTTTATTGCTTGTAAAACACGTTACATGCTGTTAAATAACTTTAGAAATGCTATTTAGACCATAGATATAGGTTTCTTAGGGCCTGGGATTCTGAAACTTACTAAACCCAATTTAGGTGAGATATTAAAATAAGACTTATGGGTTCATGTAATAAATATTCTATTCTATTCTATTCTATTCTATTTTATTCAAAAAGAGTTCAAAAAGAGATGCAATGACATGTGGCGATTAGGCAAAGCAATTGCAATTCAGTAATTTCTTTAGACATCTAGGCACAAAACTTTGGTTGAATTGTAGAATCGCCACACAATAAGCCCAGTCTTAGTTGGGAATCTTCCACACAGGCAAGGATCCTCCTCCCCTTTTCTTTTCCTTTTTTTTTTTGCCAGGCGCTTTCCTCTCCACAGTAATTTCCTGTTTTAAAGTGGAACTAATCAGAATCAAGCCAGACAGCAAATTAATTTCAGTCATATTCATGCTATCAAAGCTGTGTGTCATGGTGATAAAGAAAATTAAGTTTACTGACATCTCATTGGTATCCAAATTTGATCCACTATTTAGAGAAGCCAGCATAAAAATAAGTTAAACTGATGAATCTGTTGTTCTGTGTCTGCATGCATTTGTGTGTTGCTTGAACTTAATGATATTATTGAGCATAGCAACAGTAAAACTGTAAGACTGTCCCCCATCGGACTGTTGGTTTAGGCCTATCTATTTGGGCCTTTCAAAATGTGAAATTTTGACCTTTAATTATAGCATCTCCATCAGTATACTTCTGTTAAACACCAGAACGCAGTCGCAAAGGCATCATCCCTCCAAGTGTCATCAAAATATGACTTGTGATATCACTTTTGAGCTAAAGATTTTGACCTTTAATTATAGTGCGCCCATTATGCCAGTAAGTGTACAATTTTAAACGCTGGGACACGGTGCAAAGAGGCTTCATCCCTCCAAGTTTCATCAAAATCACCTGAGATGTCACATTTGACAGACAGGCAGACGGACGGATGGACACAGCCAATAGCTTAAGGCAGTTGACATATAGTCATGTCCACAATCTGTAAACCTTTACGTATGGTTTTTCCTGAACGAGCACACACACATGCATGCATACACACACTCAGCCATTTGTTAAAGTGATTCATGAATACCAGTGCTGGGAGCTGATGACTCGTAGCAACCCCGATGTCATCCAAGGATCCTCCTCTTCCTTATTCACAACCCTACACACACACACACACACACACACACAATTCCAGCCCACCCATTCATATCCACCCCCATGTTATCCATTTTCATTTGGAGAATTTATACCCTGCACCGTAGCTCTTGGCCTCATGCTTTAAATCCATAAGATGATTCACAACTGATGCACCCCAGGAATGCTGTTTCATTCCTCTATGATTGGTGGTTTACAGGTTTATTACTCGGGTTTGACATATCTTTCTGTGGGTCAGCGGTCGTATTACAGGGTATAAATCTGAGAGAGACAGTATGATTGACAGAGGATCATGGATGTGTTTGTTGAGCCTACCTATAGGGGTATGACCTACTGTTGGAAATTGATGTTGAGATGTAAAGACATTGCTGTAGTGGTGTGAAGACCACATAAATCTAGTTTGGGTGGCCATGTTTTTGATTGAATAGAGGGTTTACATGGTCCTCAATGCACTGAGTAAGCACTGTAAGTCGGTCCCAAGTAACGCTTTCAAAGGTCAATCGGTAAATAAAGATATTTATTCTGAATGCCGGAAAACTTGACTTTCATGGAAATACAAAGTTTCCCTCTGACAACAGCAATATTGAGTCACCAGTCAGCAAAACCATGGGATGGAAATAAAGGGCATCATTCCTAAATTATTTTAATTATTTTTATATTTCAAAACCCAAATAATTATATCATCAAAAACATAATCATTCTGGAGGTCTTAACATGACTCATAACTTAAGTGGCAGCCCATAATGTTCTTGACTGTCATGCCAACCATCAACAGTAGAGTAAGACTGAATATCTTATTTTGGAATTAAACTCTTCAATTGCTATTTGACATGGTCCATTGAGTACTCACCACATGTTATTTATTTCAAAATCGAATCTGTGACATTTATAATAATTACCTGTTTTGGATTGTAATTTCTATCCTATCCGCTACTGGATACTTACCACTAAATTTGGCTAGCCCTAGGATTCAGTCCGCTGACCCTGGCAGTGTCAGTACCATTCTCTAAATGTTGACCTATCCAGAGAATGGAACCCCTAACCCTGCATGGATTAGTGTCATGCTTTAACCATAGAGCTAGACAGAGAATCAAAGACCTAACCCTGGCAGTGTCAGTGCCATGTTCTGCCCTTATTGGATCTTATTGGTTATTGTTTAATGGTCTCCAGTTCTGATTGGTTGAGTCACATTCAAAGCCGTGGTAATATATCAGATAAACACACATCTCTGACAGTGAACTCACCACTTATAGTTTAAGCGCATTTTATAGTCGAACGTAACGCAAACGCAATGTAAATTGTGAATGGAAAGACCACGGTGGCGCTTGCATTTAAGTTTTTATACTTCTGCGTTGATGTGCGCGTAACATATAGCGTTGAAATCCCGTACACAGTGTGTCAGTGTTTAAAAAGAATTATATTGCACCAAAACAAACGAAGCAGATGTGACGACAATCACTGGTAAAAACAAACATGGACGCGACTATAGCAATGCAGCAGGAGGAATCGGATGTGTTGGAGTAGTTGGAGCTAGAAGAGTTGGATGCTGTCATGATCGCCCCTATGATTGACCAATCAGAGTGCACGACTCCACGTAGGCTTGACACGAAGTTGAGATTTTTGGACAGGTACACTACATCTACACAGAGACTCTTTTCAACCCCAAATACGCACCAAATAGCGACAGTTTATGTGCAGAGACGTTATTTTCATTAAAGTATAAAATGCACTTTACTCACTTATAGCAACCACTTAGCAACCACATATTGTGCAACAATTATATTGTTTGTCAAAAGAATAACATTTAGTCTTAGTATTATTGAACTAATTTCAATTAAAAATATAATATTTATTGTACAATAGCATTCTTTTTTAATACAATGGTGTGTTACCTCCATCATAAAAGCAATAAGCCATGAGCAGCCACGCTTGATAGTGATTTTTGCCCAGCTGCAAGTTATAGACATATCATAGGTGCTATTACTTATTATTATTATTGTAATATGACTTTTGTAATATGACAATTTGTCTTTTCAGTCTAGTTTTAAGTTTAAATCTAAATTTCCTTTTGAATTGAATTGTCTGAAACACTTACGGCAACAATATGTGCCACTCACTACCTAGTGGGCTCCAAGGATTCAGTAGTAGAATGCAAAAGGAGTGTGGTGAGTAAGAGGAGAGGTAATGATTCAGGCAGCCCTGAGCTCCAGAGGGGGGAGGGACCAATAAAGTCTGAGATTGATAGAGTTTTTTAATGTGTCCAGAGTCACATCTTGTTAAGGGCCCTATAATTCCTACCAGTGCCTGTGGGATAGCATCACTTCCTGAAATCAAACTTCGGTTTTTGACAGTGGGAGCAGGGTCAGAAAAGGACATTATGGCTGTGTTGACTCAGAGGCTTAAAAACTGCAGCTGTTGTGGATCAATTGTAATTATTAACTCAACACTAGATGCGACATGGTAACAGACATGGCTCAATTACGTCTAAGGCAGAGCATACTGGAATACTTGCCCTCCATTAGCAGCACCCTGAGGTCCACTAATTGATAATAATATCGGTATCGGTGCCCAATCATAGCACATGAACAGAAGAAGCGATAGAACTCTTCTGATTTTATAACTCTGTTCCTGTAAAGGACACATTTGAGGGCATCCTTCCTCCCTATTTTTTCCTGAATGAAACACCTACCATAGTGGGGAGATTAGGGTCAAAAAGTGACACTGCACTAACAGAAAGTCCAGTACAAGACAGGCGATGTACAGGCACTAATCTCACACAGCCTATGGTCTAGTATTTGCATTGGGAGAGAGGCAATTAATTCTGAATGTATGTGTGTGTGTGTCCTAATGCCACACACACACACACACAATGAAATGTCACTGGTAATGTTTTTTTTCAACTTCTTTGACTGTGACATTTACAAATCTTTGGAAAGGCAAGGCCAGCTCGCCCCAGGGTGGCGCAGAAAACAGTGAAACCAGCTACACTATTGTTTACAGTTTTAATTGCTAATTTGATAGCAAGGGACAAGATTAAATTTGGGTTTTAATTTAAAAAGGAAAGGGAAATCAGTTGGTGCCATGACTCCCCCAGCAAGGAATTCAGTTATGCCATCCATTGTTGGTGGGTTTCGTAAGCTGCATCTACTGGAAATGACTCAGCAGAACAGAGAAGGGCGTCCTGAGAGGGAGAGGAGCTTCCATTCCAAAAGGAGCTTCCATTCCAAAGCTTCCATCTATTCCTCCCCATTCAAGTCAACATGAGAGAACGAGAGACAGAGAGAGAGAGCAAGAGAGGAGAGAACAAAAGAGCAAGGGAACAACTATACTTGCAAACAATTGAAAGTAAAATTCTGGAACCCATCTTTTTTGCGACACTTCCGCAAGGATTCCGGAGTTCCGACAAGGAACAGCGCAGATCAAAGAGTTCCAGCAGACTTTGGTCGTCTTTGTTCTCTCCACAAGGCTCAGGGCTTTTGTCTCTGTCTCCCTGTGAGTCAGCAGTGCCAACTAAGCACCAGCCATTCTTTGACTCCACAAGACCGCAGGGGAAGGATGAAAATGGTTTTACACAACGGTTTCAAACACAGTCGGTCGTCTCCTCGTCTGTCCTGCGTCTCTCTGCTCCTGATTGAAGTGGAGCCTCACTCATTGAAACAAGAAATGTGCAAATCACTTAAACAAATGAGACACTTCAGAAGCAGACACATTTTAGGCTCATTTCAGCACCTTATCAGTGTTTTACACATATAGAACTATTGTTCGGGCAAATGTTTGAATAGATTGATTATAATAAAGATTATATATTATAAGGGTTTTTATGAAGCTTAGCGTAAGTTCAATTAGGAAGACTACTTCACAAATCTGTCCCCTCTATCCTTTCATTCACTACTTCCCGCCCAATCAGTTCAGGCTACGCCTCTTTGATTTTACTTCATTCAAATTATCCTTCACCCCTTTCATTTGCTGCTTATTATCCAATCAGTTTAAATCTCAAGAAGGCAGCACCCCTTTGGTTTGTATAATCCAATCAGCTAAGCTCAAGCATTTCCACACTTACTCTCACATTCACTTGGGAACCAATCATAAATCAATGCACTCTGTATTCAGCTGTTTCCGTATGTCGCTGTCATTCCAGTCGCCGCTGCTGATCTGCACCCCACCATCACCACCACCTACGCCAAAGTTTTGATCAATGCTTTCATTCAATAAAGCTTTTTGAATTAATAAACCTATAGTCTCCAGCCTTCAACATCTTTAAACATTTTACATGAGGATATGTTGATGTATGAAGTGCAGAACTGAATAGGCTGTTAGATATAAAGATTATCAAGACTTCAGCCTCACCTAAAATATCTTTGACTAGGACTACAGATCAGACGTGTTTAATTGAAGTTTATGGCAGTGGTACCTAAACTTTTTTTTGACATGGAGCGTTATGCCACGGCGGGCTAAGGTACAAAATATAACATGAGTGTGGGCTGCGGGGCACGCAATGTGATTAGACATTGATTGCTTCAAAATGTAAGGAGTAGTAATTAGCCTCTATGGTCTCATATCAAAAGGAATTTTTTGAATATGCCTTGTAATGAGCAGACTATCTCAAAATCTCACCTCAAATATAATTGTGTTCCATCAAAAAAGACCAAAAAAATATATATCTTACCACTATCTGGAATCCTTTGAAATAATCTAATTTTGTGGGGGGCTATATTTGATGTGCAGATATTCCTTTGTTTTCACCCTGCACCACCTGTATGTCCTTAAGATATTAAATTCATTTGTATTTACTTGAGTCAGAACGTGAACAACATAAAATCTTGGAGGAAATCTTAGTAGCGGGTCAAAAACGAGTTCTGAAATGATGCTTTTAACCTTGAATAAAACAAATATGTGGAAAAATAAACACTCAGAAGTGCAATACTGTGGTCAAAATCAGCCTAATTGGTCTCAGAAAGACACCACTCCATCTAAGTCTAGCACCTTTCCTACTGTGCAAGCACCTCTTTCTGTGACCCTGCGCATCGCCTAAATTTCAACATAAGACAAGAAATGTTTATCACTGCCAAATTGTTAGTCAAGTGTTACTTTTTCCACAATGTTGATTGGGCTACCTGCACCTGAGGTAAAGTTCTGTTTGGGATGACCCTGTGTACATTGATTTATAGGATCAATTATACCTACCAGTAGTCTTTTAGACTCTGATAAATACGTAATTTCTGTTTACCATAACACCAACCAAGTATTGTGCTGTAGAAGTAGATTGGCACTAGCTGGAGGTGTGATACAGTGGGGTGGGTTTGTTTGTGTAAAAAAAACCCCATAAAAATAAGGCCTCTTTTTGCATTAAGATGATGATATTTTGAGGCAAGGCAGATGGGCAATTTGGCTGAAAAAGATCCTCAACAGTATTTTTTCAAGATGTTGCTGTTCCTTAAAGCCTGCTATATTATCCATAATTCTCTCATTTGACTACCCTGCCGAGAGCAATATTGTCTAATTGGCTTGTTTCATGAATTATTGCATGTAATACTGCGTCAATATGTTACTGTAAGTCCTCCAAGAATGTTGCTGTAATAGCTGGTTGGGGCCAGTTGGGGGAGGGCTAGAGAGGTAGGTTGATTGGTCTATACAGCCGCACAGAGAGAAAGAGAGGGAGAGAGAGAGAGAGAGGCAGAGGGAGACAGACTGAGGTGGCAGAAAGAAACTAACAGAGAGAGAACTTGAGGGAAAGAGAGGAAGAGAGGCAGAGAAAGAAAGGCCGACAGCGAAGGGGCCAGAGACAGAGAGAAAGAGAGACTCTTGACTCTTTAAACATTTGGTGACCCTAGAGACAGGGAGGGAGAGAGAGGGAGAAAAGGGGGAACGTTGCACAGAGAGACACCTAGATGGGACAAAGTCATATGTCAAAGAATGACTGGATTTCAGCAAAGGCTCTGTGATTTACACTACAATGCCTTGACACACACACACACACACACCATTTTGAGATGAGATTAGCTGGGCCCAATACAGATCTGGCCTTGTCAGCTGTGCAGAGGGAAACACAGCCTCGACTGGCATAACATCCACGGTGCTGCTGTTCAACATCCACAACAACAATGCCTCTGAAGTATTTCCCTGGATCACTGGCGTTTTATGAATAGGTAGGGCAGGGAAGCAGGAACTGAATTATAAGCAGAGAGAGAGAGAGAGAGAGAGAGAGAGAGAGAGAGAGAGAGAGAAGAGAGAGAGAGAGAGAGAGAGAGAGAGAGAGAGAGAGGACAGAGACAGATGGAGAGAAAGACAGAGAAATAGGTACGCGGACAGGCAGAAAAAAAGAGATAAAGACATTGAGAAAGTCAGAGAGACACCCACTTGTTCAAGGGTCAGGGAGAGAGAGAGAGAGAGACAGAGAGAGAGAGAGAGAGAGAGAGAGATACAGTTTTTTTGTATTATTTTCAATATTGCTTTTTATTCATTTCTCTATTATTTTATTGTTTATGTTAGTGACTTTCTGCTTTGACAACATGTTTTATCAAAACTTCATGAGAGAGAGAGAGAGAGAGAGAGAGAGAGAGAGAGAGAGAGAGAGAGAGAGAGAGAGAGAGATTCATTTTGAGAGGATTATCCAATGCAGAGCCGGACCTTCCAGCTATGCAGGGGGAAAATATTGCTTTGGCTGGTATAATCTGTCTTAAACACAGATAGCAGCAATGCACCGGGAATGCTGATCTTTCCTAACCTCGCCTTAACCTCATGAGAGACCGACCAACAGACAGACAGGCATGAAGGCAGGTTCATAGCCAGGTAGGCTGGCAGATGGACATATATGGACTGAAGAAGCAGAAAAACAGACGGACACAAAAAGACATGAAGACCAACTGACAGACAGACAAGGAGGCACATAGAAAAACAGTAAATAGAAAGAAAAGACGGCCTGACAGGCAGCCAGCCAGCAAGAAAGACAGAGAGAGACTGAGCGAGGCCAGTGTTTGTAATAACTTTAAGGGCATCATCCATTTAGCGCTGATGCAAACACTCCAATAAGTCCTCCGCCATTGATTTCACAGCCACGGAGCATTTGTGTTCGATACGCAAGCTATTCAGCATGACCATTCACTGTGACCATCTCAAGCTCGGGTAAATCAATTAAAGTTAAAAATCAAATCTTATTTCATTTTGTTATTTTTGTGTCAAAGAAAGTTAAATGTCGAAAACAGAGAAAGGAGTAGAAGGAAGGAAGGAAGGAAGGAAGGAGGGAAGATAGGCAGGTGTGACAGAATGCAGAGGAGCAAAGTGAGTTGGGGAAGGTAGAAGAGGAAGGTGAATGGAAAACGAATGAGTGCAGGAAAGATAGCGGAGCAGCGAGAACGAGTGAGTGAAGGAGCGAGCGAACGTATTGTGCGTGTGGCT
Source organism: Centroberyx gerrardi (assembly GCF_048128805.1). NCBI lineage: Eukaryota > Metazoa > Chordata > Actinopteri > Beryciformes > Berycidae > Centroberyx > Centroberyx gerrardi. Next base: position 13,263,561 of record NC_136020.1, read on the forward strand.
TGCAAGCGTGTGAGAGAGAAACAGATAAGATTAAACAGAGATGGAGAAGACTGACAGAGAACACAGTCAAAGAAAGAAAGAAAAAAAAAGAGCGCCAAGGTGATACAGTAGGTAAGATTCTAGAAAAGACCAAAAAAGCAAAAAAAAAAAAAGCATAAAGAGTCATAGAGAGACAGAGAGGCATACAGGGAATGACTGAGAAAGAAGACAGAGAAAGAAAGGAGAGAGGTCAAGAGCAAGCGGAGGGGAAGAGAGAGAATGAATGGCAAGAGAGCGATATGGAAAGAGAGAGAGAGAGAGTGAGATAAAGACAGAAACAGAGAAGAGTGGTTAAGAGATAATTTGTCAGTGAGAGGAGGAGAGGAGAGAGGGTGAAAGAAAGAGGAGAGACAAGACTCCTTTCAAAAAACGAACACAAGAGAAAGTTCTACCAACAAAGTATGAGAGAGAACGACTGAGTCGGAGGCAGAGCATGATCAAGAGAGAAAGTACATGATTAAGAGAGGAAATAAAAAAGGAAAACATGAAAGAGGTTGAGGCCGCAGGGAGGAGAGGAAAGGGGAGGAAAGGGAGGTGAGACACGGCGGGTCCCAGGTTTGGACGTCAGCCATTTTAATTTGTCACTTGGCATGCTGCTGATGAAACTGATGGATGACACCCAGGGGACTGCTAACTGTAATAACTGGAGCACAAAGAAACTCACTCACACACACACACACACACACACACACAAACACACACACACACTTATCGGCAGCTCTCTATGAGACATCAGCCTTAATGGATTTTTACAGTTTCATTTCATGAACTAAACCCTTCAAATGACCCATAGTTGTAGTTGGCCTAAAGCCTCAAACTTCACTTCAAGGGGTCTTATTGCTAACAAGAGCTGCTTTTGGAGAAATAATAGCTGTGTCAAGCTACTCATATTTGTAGCCTTTTATGGGCCTAATATGTTCAGTCTCATTAGGATTTTTTGTGATTATCACAGCCCAAAATGACTGATTTTGCAGCAGCTTTTTCCCACTGCGCAGCCAAGGGCATCACATAGTCAGTCAGTCAGTCAGTCAGTCAGTCAGTCAGTCAGTCAGTCAGGTAACGCTTAGTGAGATGTCACTTGAAATGGCCTCTAGAGGGCGTCTTAGACCAAGAGATGGCTTCTCGCCTATGGGCTAAATGCCACATTCAGTCCCATACTGATAATGCCGTATTGGATCACACACTCTTCGCCGTCAATTTACAGACATCTACATCTTCTGCTGTCCTGCAAACGGTAGGTAACGTTATTACCTGTGGTATGTGACGCTGGTGGAATAGGTGATTTAACCGATAAACGCGTCGCGCTAGCCGAGCATTGCTCCACGCAATTATTGCGGGAGTTTGTGCGACTGTCTAAAGTGCAAACAGTTAATATATTCCATGATCAGAGCTATACAGTGTTTGCTTACATATCAACCACTCACCCTGTATCACCCTACATTAGTACTCCAAGATACTCAAACCCTTTTGAGAGTGGTCCAACATGCATCAGCAGTGTAAAATCTGTGTCTTCTACAACAGCTAAATCTGTTGGCCTTATTATCATTTGACCTAAGTGCAGTTCAATTTAATTTACATATTGAAAACCTCCATTAATAACCACAAAATTTAATCAGCTTTTAATCCAATCTCGTGTGCCCTGAGAAAGCGTCATAGGTAAGACCATTTCCTCTTCAAACTGACCCGGCTGGTCTAGTATTGAACCCCACAGAACCTTCTCTTCTGGGTTCCCTTATCCACTCTCAGCCTTCTTACTGTTTCGGTAAAGAAACAAGAAAAAATACTGCAGAAGTGGACTCTTTTTTTTGTGGAAAACATGCAAAGTGGATTCAAAAGTGTTTTGATCATGTTTTGTCTACTGAGTTTTGCACAAATATTTGTTTTTCATAAAATAGATGTAACTTTAAATGATACATGAGTCACTTAACTTTTTACTCAGTTGTTGGGGGGATATATCGAGTGAGTGGACTGAGTAAGGGTAGCTCTGCATCAATTTAGATGTGCTGTTTGGCAACAGGAGCCAATTACTGAATGAAGTGCAGTCCTCCTTGATTGGACAGTAGCAGGATGGGAACTTGCAATGCGCAAATAGGCCGAGACATCACAGCTTGTCAAAAGCTCCATTTTCAACTTGTGGTTTGTAAAGCAAAAGGCGACTTAAATATTTAGTTATTCATACAGCATTTTAAAAGTCTCAAAAAATATAACTATGCTGCAAATAAAGGTCTTAAAATGACTTGTAACTTTAAGAGTCACCCATAATGTTTTTACTTTCTTACTAACAGCAATGAAAGAGTAGGTTTCAATTTCATCGAATGGTGGATGTGGCCCTCCAGAACTACTGGTATAGGTAAGCCAAATATACCACTGACTCAAAAGCACTGTGAAATTGATGTTAGTACTTCTATTACTACTTCCAGTTCAAACAGAGGCTTGCAAAGTAATAAGAAAGGTGAACCAAATATGTGATTTATGTGATAGATTTGTTGTTCTGGAAAATGAGATAATATACCTCAGAGATTCATCAAGTGTTCCTGCAAAATCCTTATATTACACTGACAGGTTCAGTCTTACCTTCTAACAAATGCAATGCTCAGGGAAAGTTCTCTGTTTGGCAGCCGTTCAACAAACTGAAATGAGTAACTTTGTAAACAAACAGTGTTGTTCTTCCTTCCTCAGCGTAATGACCTCTCTGACAAAATGTAATATGTACATCTGTGTTTATATTACTGTGGAGGCAATAGGTGGCATTGATTTCCACATAAGCTGTCCCTTTGATATAACGCAGTACAACAAAGCAAAGCCAGGCAGGCAAATGTGTTTTGCCTTTCGGAATAAAGCTTCAAAGAACAACGGTTTGGCAGAAACAAAGTGGTTTAAGGTGATAATAACGGGACTGAAAAAGACCCTGAATTAATGAGTTTTGTTAATTAATGGATGTGGTTTCCTTCGCCACTAGTGCTCAAGCTGGCAGAACAATGCCAGCTCCTACTCTCCATTTTTCTACTCCTCCTCCTCCTCATCTTCCTCCACCTAATCTTTCTCCTCTTACATGCAGCATCCTTGACTCTCTCTTCCTCCTCCACCTCCTCCTCCTCCTCGCACTCCTTTCCTGTCTCGTCTGCTGTTCCTCCTCTTCATACTCACCATCTCTTCCTCCTCCTCTTCATGCTCTAATCCCTTTCCTGCTACTCCTCTGTCTCTTCCATGTCTGCACTCTCCTTCACCTCCTCTGCTTCTCTCCTTTCTTCGGCTTCAAAATCATTCTGCTCACTTTCTTCCCCTTATAATCCTTGCTCTCTGTCCTTTGCTTCCTTCTCCTCCTCCTCTCCCAAACTCCCTTTCTTTACCTCCTGGCCCAATCCACCTTTCGTCTATCTCATCTTCCAAGCCCTCCTCCTCCTCCTCCTCCTCCTCCACCCTTGCTGTTTTTCCTTATCCTCCTACCTCCTTTCCTCCTCATTCACATCACCTGCCCTCATTCCCCTCCTCCTTCTGTGTGGCCAGACTCACGGAAGCTCCTTATTACCATAGACGTGCCTTGGCATACTTTGGCATTCATGCTTCTTGCACTTCTCAGGGCGAAAAACTTCAGAACTTTACTAGTGATGTCGGAAAATTCAGCTCTCCACACCAAAGAACAGGGAAAAAAAAAACCACTGGAATCAGCCACTGGTTCCAGCTCATCTTCATTCAGCCAATCCAGGACGGAGGCGCGTTTACCCACCTGCCGTTTTACGTCCATGTTTTTGTCCGAAATTGCGTCATTTTGACCGCAAGCGCTCCGTCATCTCCGGTTTTGCGTGACGCATGAACCCACCGTAAGCCGCCTCCTCCTCGCTCTTTTCTTCTTCTCCTCCTCCTCCTCCTCCTCTACACTTTACTGCCTGGTTAAAAAGCACACGTCGTTTCCATAGTGACAGAGTGGCTGCCTGACGACTTCAGGTCAGCTGAATACTTGGCACAGGCAGTGTAGAAGAGGAAGAAGAAAAAATAACAACAGGGTGATCAGACATACGGAGAGGCATTTGTAACGCTTTGTCGATTCGAGCAGGAAAGTGTAGAGCCTGAGGGGGGTCCAACGGGAAGGCGTGGGATGAAAGTCCAGCTGTCGAGGGGTAAGTATTTTGCAGTTAACTGTCTAACGAGTTTGGAAACATTAAATGTCAGGCAGGTAAGACAAGAACGGGAAAACCTTGATAATGCCAGAATTGTTCAATTTGCAGGCAGTAAATCAGCACAAATGAATAGATCTAATTATTGCCTGAAGTTCATGATTCAGTTTCTCTAAAATACAGAAGAGGCAGTTTGTGAAGTGTTACTCTGTCCAAGGACTTGTTACCTTTTACCTATTAAAAAGCACAACTGTGTGTGTGTGGGTGTGTGTGTGTGTGTGTGTGTGTGTGTGTGCGTGTGTCTGCATGTGTGTAGGCGTGCCTGGGTTTCAAAAAGCCCTAGGAGTTTCTGTCTCTCCATCTGTTTCTTTTCCTGCTCTTACATTCTGTCCCCCACTTTTCTCATCCCTTCCCTCTCTTCTTGTAATTTGTTTTTAACTTCTTAGCCCTCCCTTGCCTGATTCGTTCATCTTTCTCTTTCTTTTTTCTTCCTCTCGCTGCCCTTATACTAAGTTGAGTCAATCCTTTTCCATTCAATCTGTTACTTGAGCTATTAGGGAGGCTGACCTTTTGGAGCCTATTTACATGCAAATAGTATGCACATAATAAACACACAACACAATACACACCAACCACTGAATTACACACACACACACACACACACACCCACAGACAGACACACACACACACACACACACACACACACACACACACACACTGTATATGTACGTATGTGTGCATGCAGTGTTACAATGAATTTAAAATGTAAATTGAATTGTACTTTATTGGTATTTAGCATAATAGGCAAATAGGCATTATAGGCTATATCCTGAGCTGGCAAAACTACCCTACAAAATGTATACTCTCTAATGGATGTGATGTAAAATGTAACAAAATACAATACTTCCATCAAAATGTACCTCAGTAAAAGTAAAGTTACTAATTTAAAAAAAATAGAAGGTAGAAGTACATAAAGAAGCTACTCAATTACAGTAAGAAGAATAAATACAATTTGTTACTTCTACTCTTGTCAGGTGGTGATGGTGATGACAGAGGCGAGGATGCCAACACACACAGACATACAGTAGCTACACACACACACACACACACACACACCAACACACACTTGAATCACACATAACGGAATGGTTATGCATGCACACTCACACATACAGTACACACAAACAAAGTTGAGAGCTGTTATCCATTTCAAAAGCACATCAAAGTCTTGGTAAAGCTTTCAGTCTTTTTCAAGGTGACAGTTACATCACATCCCAGTGAAACCCCATTCAGTCACCTCATGCTTCCCCACTAAGCAACATCAACATCATCACACCGCCAAGATCTTCTTACAGTTTAATATTTTATCAAGTCCTTCAGAACTTCTCGTAGCACAAGCTTGAATTTTTTTTAGTCAGATGTTGCCATATTCAAATAAAACATTCAAAGATTCAAAGACAATCTTTCATCATCATTGTTGTGACTGTTTTGACGTCAAGGTCCCCAGTTCAAAGATGGGTCTGGAACTGAATCACCTTTTTCTCCATTAACTTTTGTTTTGCTTGTGGTGATTAATGTACCATCTTTCATAATCATTAAGTACCTTTGAAACTCCAAGCTGTCACATTGCTAGAGTGATTATTAAACTGGAGAGCATTTCAAGAAGGTTTATATCCACTATGATTGACCACAGAGCTGATCGTTTGCTGTACAGTATACAATCTGATGTACAGTTTATGATGTATTGTAATTTAGCTTCTCATTACAGTAAAATCAGTAACTGATTTTGACGAAGTGCCTCTTTTTTTAGTAATTTCATGGCATTTCTGCTTTTTATTCAAAATAGTGGATAAGGACAAGCTCAGCTCTTCATTAACTTGAAATAAATGCCCTTTATTATAGCTGCCAACAGTTTTTGAGTAGAAGAAAGTACGCTATAAAATATAAAAAAAATGGAAGATTTGGTTTTCTGCATACCTGTATTTAAGTGGCCATATATATTTTGTATGTGTGTGTGTGGGGGTCATGAGTCTTGATGCCTTGCCTGCTTCTCTCTGCCTCCCAATCCATTACCATGCATTAGAGTGGCTTTCTCATGGTGACCTGCGCAGGTTTAAGCCTGAGCACGCGCGCACACACACACACACACACACACACACACACACACACACACACACACACACACACACACACACACACACACACACACACATGCTGTGGCCAGTGAGGCGCGACACTTAAAGAGCTCCTCCTGACCACTCCAATCCAATACTCACCATGCCTCCTCTTCCCAGGCAGCTGGGGAGGCCGGATGTGTCTTATCGATCACCATGAGGACGAGTTCCTTCTCTCATTGGTCACTGACTGTCTTTCTACCCTCTATATCCCAGTCTCTGTCTGTCTCTCTGTAGAGCTGTGAGCTCCAAAGATTCCAAAGTTTGGATTTTATGAGTTCGCATCACTGTGGGAAAAAAGGCTCTTGTGTGTCTACTGTGAACTTGAAATAAGTATGTACACGTCAAGATTTCAGGGACATACATTCACTGTAATATACATATGTAAAGCCCACACACACACACACACACACACACACACACACACACACACACACACAATACAGAGAGTGAACAGTGAAGAGACAGAGAGGGATAGACAGGAAAAAAGGATAAAAGAACAAAGAAATAGAACAATATCAGCAGCTCCCAACCACTGCCACCCATCCCAGCACAGCTAAACACACACACACACACACACACACACACACAGCTTAAAAGCCAGCAGCAGGCCTGGTTAAATGTCCCTCAGCACCTCTGTGTGTAAAATAGCTTCACCTGCTGTTGAATCCAGTCTGCTTGGCAGCTCCTTTATCTGTCTCAGCTTTCTCCGCTATTGCATCACTACCCAGGGTCACTGTGGCCTCACACCTCACAGTGTGTGTGTGTGTGTATAAGTGTGTGTGTGTACTGACTCTTTACTTACGCACACTGCGCACTGGAAGGGAGCGTGAATGCTGGAACATACACACACACACACACACTCAGGATGAGCTATTGAATGTGTTACCTCATTACTTGAGGTAATGAATATGCAAATCGAGGTGTGTTCACCATCAAGATATCGTCTGATATGAGGAATCCAGCTTTGACTTTAGTCCATCATGAGCTCCTTCTTCTTCTCTCTTCTCTATAATACTGTATGTCACACGCTCTTATCGGTTTCATTATGTAAAACAAGAAATCTGCATATTAATAAATGCCAGATATGAATTGTTGAATCACTAAACTTGAATCAGTAACCTGTATCATTAAAATTTAATAAATGATAAAACAAAACAAAAAAAAAAAGAAAACACTTATAACAACCTCAGAGCACTAAACCCTTTACTCACAAGTCTATTGAATATTTAAGGCATCGTATAGCACTACCTGAGTGCATGAAGGGTGCCAAGAAATTGAATGTGCATGGATAGGGCTTGGATCATTGAGGTGGGCTGTCTTCTGAAGATGATTTACAGAGCCTGATCACAGAGCTGACATTGCTCCCGTATCACCCCAGGTAACATGTGCCCTTTCCATGGTGGCGACAAGTGCTGCGTCAGCCGGACAGAGTGTCCGGATATGTTGTGGGAATATCTCAGGTCTCTGTCTCCTGCTTCCTGCTGCAGGTATTAAAGGAGGGGTATCATTTGCTTTTTCAGCAATTTTATATAATTACTTGGTGTCTTTAAAATACATCTGTTAAGTTTTTTTCAGTAAAAATCATTTAGTTATAGCTTTAGCTATTCACTTCCCAGTGTTTGTTTCCCACCTACAAGAAAATAGGTTGTTTTACATAAGCAGCTTCTTATGCTAATGAGCTACTGCTCTGATTGGCTGGCCATTCTGGAAGGCCCGCCCTCCTCTTAGCGCTGATTGGTCGATTTCAGACAGTCCAGTGTCTACATAGACACTGGAGCAAAATCTGACTGGCTTGCACAAGGGGGGGAGTGGGGAAACGGCATAGTAACATGATTACACTGATTAGACACTGACACTGACCCCCTAGTTTCATAGGAATAGGAAGAGATGGCAGGAACATGCTGATATGTGATGCATGTGGCCATAACAAGTGTTTGCAAATTGCAATGCAATTGGAGAATGGTGTGTTGGTGAGTTAAGTAAGTTAAGTGCTGTAAGTAAGAAATTCATATTGTGATATAAAACTTATTTTTGATATATAAAGATTCTTTCGGTGATTTCCCATAGGCAAAAATGCAGAATAGCGTTTCAAATTTTGGAAAATATATTTACAAAATATACGAAACATATAATATTTTAGTATGTTTTATCCAATGTCTAAATAAAGTCTTTAAAAACTTGCAGCTGTTTTACTTGAGAATGTATACTGTGTAATTTGTATATTTGTATACCTTGTAATTTGTATATTGTGGTTTTGTATTGTATTTTATATTGTAATATCTGCTTGTTGCTCTCTTGACCAGGGCTCCCTTGCAAAAGAGATGGACATCTCAATGGGATTCACCTAGTTAAATAAAGGAGAAATAAATAAATACAATAAAAGGGCTGGTTGCCAATTCAATCTTGCCAATTCTATCATCCTAAACAAAACTGAATAAAAGGCACATAGTAGGTAAAGCCTCAACAGAAAGACATGAGAGAGAGAAGTAATTTGTCCGATTGTAAATAAATCAGTGCCCAAGCAAAGGCACGGCCTCAATCCGCACATTGAATAGTCAAAGTCTGAACAGGAACAGATCAAATGTGCAGATCTCCGTCCGTGTAAGACCAGCATAGTTTTACAGTCTGAATCACACTCTCCCTTTCTGTAGGTCACCACTTAACTTCCACAGCTGAAAAGTGATGTGTAGCAGCTCTTCAGAAAGAGGTGCTTAGACCATCCATGGGGCCAATGATGTTATTCTCCCTCCCTGTTTCTCTCATTCTCCCCAGACACATCCTTCCTTTACACCAAGTTTTTTTCACAGAGTTTTTTTCACTATTCTAAAATCTAACGTCTGAAGTTATGTGTGTTGGTGCCCTGTTGGTGTCATGCATATATATATATATAGAGAGAGAGAGAGAGACTATGGCGTGCCCAGACCTGAATGAATCAATTTGACTGAATTTTAAAGTTCAATATTTTCGCTTTTGATATATCATTTTTGTTTGATTTAACGTTTGAAGAAACTCCCTTTACAAGGTCTAGAAGTAATCCAAGACACCCTGGTTTAACAGCACCCGACTAACCAGCCAATCTCTTTTTATGATATTTTTCCATTACGAAATCTCTCAAACTCTGAGTCACTCAGGTGTTCCATGCCTCCTGCGTCTGTCTCAGAAGAGTATGTTTGATCTGTGTATCTTTGCAGTAAACAGGACAGAAATGGGTTTCTGTGGAGGTAAACACTTGCCCTTTATGAAATAAAATGCAGTCAAACAGAAATTGCTGTATTCCTGTATTATATATTGAAAGAGCATGTGAGACATCTTTAAAGCTGCAATAGGTAAGACATTTATGTAAAATTACATTAAATAATTGTACATACTATTTCAACCCCACAGGTGTTATAATAAATTGACCCAGTGTAATCAGTCAATTTTTTGGAAAATTTAAGTTTTCAGATGAAGAACCTGGCAGACTATTTTGGCTTTTTGAAGTAGCCCATGTACTTGCAGTTGTATAGTCAATCCAAGTTATTTGGAGTGTGAATGCAGAATGGAGAATGAAGGCGCACAGCCTCAAAGTATGAATGTGTATGCCACTCCAACTTACAGTATTTACATAATGAGATTGGAACCATCACTCATCTGAACTTAAAATTGAAATGCAGTGTTCACTGTCTCAATGTAAGCAGTTGTAATCTAGTTTTCTATCATATTTTACTTATCTATTGTAGGCTAGGTGGATGCATTCAATGTCTGATGTCACACCTTGACACCGGTTCCAAAAATCGCAACTTGGACAGGTGCACATTTTAGAGTGGCCTTTTATTGTGACCAGCCCAAGGCACACCTGTGCAATAATCATGCTGTTTAATCAGCATCTTGATATGCCACACCTTTCAGGTGGATGGATTATCTTGGTAAAGGAGAAGTGCTTACTAACACGGATTTAAACAAATTTGTGAACAAAATTTGAGAGAAATAAGCCTTTTGTGTGCATAGAAAAAGTCTTAGATCTTTTATTTCAACTCATGAAAAATGGGAGCAAAACCAAAAGTGTTGCGTTTATATTTTTGTTCAGTATATATCTTCTGATATAGTGATTCTGATTTGGTTCAAATTTTAACTATAAGAGCAGAATTTATTCTGTCCATAAAAAGCATCAGCCAGGGTGCTTTAAATTGAACTTGAACTTAATTAGATTTCAGGCTACAGGACAGGGCAAGCGGTGTGCCATCCAAAAAGGCTGTTTGATTTGCAAAGCCAGCTTCTGTAATCTGTGTTGAACTCACTGAACTAGCCTTTTAAGGAAATGACACAATGTGATTACAGATTGAATCTATGCAAAATGTCACATTTTCACATCATTCCACTGTGAATTAGGCTGCTGCATCTTAGGCAGGACAAAGTCACAGAGAAAAACATTACCTGTTACATACATTCAAAGGTTGTGCTCACATAGATCATGGCATGTTTAAAATAGTTGCTCAAATTATGCTAGAGAAAGTGTTGCTGTAGGCTTTCCAAATCTTCGCTATGCGAGGTAGGCTGAATAAAAATACTAGGCTAGTAGAGCAGGAGCCTAAAAGGAGAGGAAAGTTTGGGTGTATATAAGTTGTGATCTAAGTAAAGACATCTGAAAACATAAAAATATATTCACCAAAGTTAAATTAACTATCATCTGACATGGGGTCACGTGATGCTGTGACTCTGAACGGCTCATCCAAAAGGACATGCGGTTCTCTATGCGCTTCCCTGCTACTCTGACCTTTTCCCACGGAGATAAAAAACACTCATTTCGTTCACCTAAGGATGCGCTTGCTTTCCTGGACAGACTGAGCTGAATTGGAGGTGATATGACATTCCAAAGACACGCACACTCTGCTGAATGCAGTTACTGTTTATTTCTGGATAGCTTATGCAAAGGTATGTAGATAAATACTCTGTGGGTGGAGGAGATGTTTAAATATTGTTTTCATGTCGTTTCAATACGCCACTATGGTTGACTGATTGGCTTAAGTCATGCTGGTTGTTAAAATATAACCAAGTTTATTTCAGATGGTTGCAATAATTTTAGCTTGTGGTGTGCGGGGGAGTGGAGAGGATTTTAATTTTCTTTCTATCAGTGACGTTTTTGCTCAATTCCATGTGCCCCGTTTTTTTTTTAACAGGCCACGCTGTTGGCCTGCACCGGGAGATGGGGTGGAGGGAGGGCTGGGGTGGGGGGGTGTTCTGGGGTTACTTATATTGGGTGTTAGTTGGGACTCCATCGTTTGGGGTTGGATGTTTTGCTGTTCGTGATGTTCTGTCAGCTTTTTTTATTCATGCCATCATACATTTGAAGCCATCCATATTGTATTTCACAGAGTTGTCTATTTATCTATCTGCTCGTGGCAAACACATTGAGTCTCTCGGCTGTGCTGCAAAGCTTTCCCTGCTAGATCACAAACTTCTTTTTATCCTGTTATGAGCGATCTCAAAATAGTCTCCCTTAATGTTAAGGGATTTAATAATGTAATAAAAAGGCAAAAGATCCTTGCTTTTCTGAAAAAGGATAAAACACAAATAGCTTTACTGTCTGAAACCCACTTAAATGACTTGGAGCATTTGAAATTGAGAAGGAGCTGGGTGGGCCAGGTGTTCTATTCATCTTATAACACAAATAGTAGAGGAGTAGCCATATTAATTCACCGTAGTCTCCCATTTACCTTAGAGACAACCATTAAGGACAGCGATGGCCGCTATGTCCTTGTTTCAGGTTATCTTTATGGGGAACAGATCCTCATAGGTTGCATATATGGCCCTAATTCATATGAAGCTGCCTTTTTCCCTAAGCTTTTATCTGATGTCTCATCAGTATCCACCCCATATGTTGTGTTAGGGGGCGACTTTAACTGTGTGCCGACCCTTCGGAAGAGTCTCAGGCTGAAAGAGTTCTGCCGTGACTTAGAGCTGTTTGACACTTGGAGAATAACCATTCCCAGAGGGAGAAACTACATCTTCTTCTCCCAACCCCATCAGACATTTTCAAGAATTGATTTCTTCCTGTCATCCAGAATGGCTTTGGACAGGGTGAGGGAGTGTTCAATTGGCATACGCTCACTCTCTGACCACTCTCATGTAAGTTTGAGCATCCGCCCTCCTTACATTGACCCCTCCTCTTGCCACTGGAGGATGAACCCCTCTCTATTGAGTAGTCCTCCATTCATTGACTATAGTACTGAACAGTGGAATGTTTTTATGACGGCTAATAAGACCCCAGGCGTCCCATCTTTGTTATGGGAAACAGCTAAAGCTTATCTTAGGGGGAGTATTATATCATACACCACAGCTCAGAAAAAGGCTGCTATTAAAGAGCAACTCGGCCTAGAGAATACAATAAAACAGCTGGAGGTACAATTTAAAAGCACACCTTCTAGAACCCTGTCTAACAAACTGGAGGCAGCCCGCTCAGCCTTAAATCAGTTGTTAACTAAAAAGGCAGAGTCAACTATCTTCTTTGCTAAACATAGGCTCTATGAGTCAGGAAACAAACCTGGCCGACTCTTAGCGAGGTTGGCAAGAGGCAGAATGGAGGCAAATACGATACCGTCATTGCTGGACGACAATCAGGTCAAGCACTACAAAACCAAGGACATCAATAGGATCATGAGGCAGTTTTATCAGAAACTGTACTCATCTGAATGTGATTCCTCTGATGGGAGGAGAAAGGAGTTTCTCGATAGGGTACCTCTCCCATCCCTGTCAGAGGAACAAAGGGAAAAATTAACCGCACCAGTGACTGAGGAGGAGGTCCGTGGAGCCATAGCCTCCCTTAAGGGTGGAAAGGCACCATGACCTGATGTTTTCTGTCCAGAATTATACAAGAAAATGAGCCACCTCGTAGTCAGACCACTCACTGACATGTTTTTAGACTCGTTTGAGAATGTACACCTTCCCCCAACGCTTAACCTAGCAAACATCACACTCATCCTGAAGAAAGATAAACCACCTGATATCTGTGGCTCATTTAGGCCCATCAGCCTTATTGGAGTGGATAGTGGATTGCTCTCCAAATTGCTTGCAACAAGACTGGAGAAGCTCCTGCCATTTCTCATAAACCCAGACCAAACTGGATTTATACAAAACCGGTTCTCCCTCACAAATGTGAGAAAATTACATAACATGATACAATACTCGAGTCAACAAAATCACAGAGCACTTGCTGTATCTTTAGATGCCGAAAAGGCGTTCGACAGGGTAGAATGGGAATACTTATTTGATGTATTAGAGAGGTTTGGGTTGGGGGGGGATTTCTTAAATGGGTTAGGACACTTTACAACTCCCCAGAGGCTTGTGTCATAACTAATGGCACACAATCATCTTTCCCATTGCATAGGGGGACGAGACAGGGTTGCCCTTTATCTCCGCTGCTCTTTGCACTGGTGCTTGAGCCTCTAGCTGAGGCTATTAGGCGACACCAAGATGTGCATGGTATGACAGTCGGGGGAACGGTTCACAAAATTGCACTTTATGCGGATGACATCTTGTTGTTTTTAACAAAACCTGAAATATCAATACCAGCTACTCTCTCTGTTATTCATGAGTTCAGTTCCTTCTCAGGCTACAAAATTAACTATGGCAAATCAGAGGCCATGCCATTAGGTAGTCCTGCTGGTCTAACTTTACCTACCAGCTGTCCTTTCAAATGGTCCCCCACAGGCTTCACCTACCTTAGGATAAGAGTTTCACCAGACCTGACAGAGCTATGGAAGCTTAACTTCTCTCCAATAGCAACTAAAATAAAGAAGGATTTAGACAGATGGCATGGTCTCCCCTTATCCTTCATGGGGCGCATTAGTTTAATTAAAATGAATGTCTTCCCCCGGCACTTATATCCCCTACAAATGTTACCCTTATGGATCTCCAAGAAGGTTGCTCTTGATATGGAGAGGGCATTCTCTAGATTCATATGGCATGGCAAGAGACCTAGACAGAGAACGAAAACACTACAGTAGCCCTCTGACAGGGGAGGCCTGGCCCTGCCAAACATAATTTTTTACAACTGGGCATGCCATGCTCGCTTCCTATGGGAATGGTTACATGCTCATCTTCAAAGCCCTTTTTAGATTCGTGGTCCTCTCTGCCTTCCTCGTTATGGAGCTTGGTCATGGGTGATAGGAAGAAGTTATCTAGGAATATCAAGAATAATCCGATTATATACAATACAATCAGAGTGTGGCAGGAAATCTGTAAACATTTAGGTAGGGGAAGTTGCGCCTCATTCCTGACCCCTCTCATAAGGAACCAGGATTTTCCCCCAGGTCTCCCTCCCAATATTTTTGACTCGTGGCATGGCAATGGGGCACGTGTGATTGGAGACTTATACCATGATGGGGCACTAATGACTTTCCAACAACTACAGTCACAATTCAGTATCCCTAAAGAACACTTTTATGGTTTCCTCCAGATCCGCCATTTTGTTAGATCTAAGAGTTTACCTCCTCCGGACTCAGTCATGTACAATGATGTAGAGAGGTTCCTTATTGACCGAAAAGGTATCACCCATTTCATTTCCACCTTCTATGCACTGCTATACTCTCTCAGCCCAGGTGATATCACAAGCATCTCACAGAAGTGGGAGAGAGATTTTGACACTGAGTATATTGAGGATGATTGGCAGGAGGCCATTAAGGTGTTTAGGTCCACCTTTACATGTAATAGACTGAGAGAGACACAGTATAAAATACTACACCGTCTACATATAACTCCTTACATACTAAACAAGATGGACTGTCAGGCCTCACCCCTGTGTAATAAGTGTCAAAGAGAGATTGGACATATTATCATTACTTCTGGCAATGTAAATTGATTAAAAGATTTTGGGGTACAATTTCTCAGGAACTGAGTGGCATCTTTCGGGTAAAGGTTAAGAGAGACCCAGACCTTTTCATTCTTGGCCTTCCCTCAAAGGAGGTGACTCTAACCCATTTACAGTTCAAACTATGTGACAAATTACTATTATTGGCCAGAAAATGTATTTTGATTAACTGGACCAAGGATAAGCCACCTACTGCAACACTGTGGTACAGGGAGATATTCAGGATCCTCCCTCACGAAAGAATTGGTGCGGTTCTGAAGGGTAATGAGAGGTCCTTTACTGAAATGTGGTCTCCTTTGCTTGACTACTTACCTGGGGAATTGACTCGGTTAGCGCCGAGGGGCCAGTGCTCCTTGCAATGGCCACACCCATCCAGAATAGACTCATAAGTGTCTTTCTCTTCTATTTTGTTGCTTAAATACTGCTATGTTTTAGTGTTTTAACTCAACTTAATTCTACTTCTTGTATCATTGTGTACTCTTGGGAAATGTTAAAGTTGATGTGACTATTATATATGGCTACACTAATCAATAATGTGTCTGTATGCAGGACAATATGGGGGAAAGTTTCTGTGTGTAATGTCAAGGTGAGGGAGGGGGGCAGTCAGCTGGGAGATTTCTCTGTTGAGAATGGATGGATGGCACTATTTTATTTTTATTATTCTTATTTGATTTTTTTTTTCTTTCATTTCTATCTGTGTTATTGATATGATGGCAAAATGTATAACTCTTGTTTCTGTTGAAAACCAATAAAATTCTGTTTAAAAACAAACAAACTAGCATCTGACATTACACTGTTGTCGCAGGTGATATGTCCATCTGCACCTCTTTACACACAAGGCTATTCATGGACATCTATTTGCATGATGGCTCCAGCTACAGGCGCCTTGATTTGAATACTAACCAAACAGGCTCTACCAACTATGCCTGACAGTTTACCCATGCTAAAACCATACGCTGTTTCTGAGTCCACAGAAAATGATAAAAGCACACTGTATTTTGAGTTAAAAAGACCAAATAATGCCTCTGAAGTAACCTATGGACTCTGTATGGCTAAGTAAGATCCTGTGAAGAACACTATGGAGGAAAGCTACTACTTTTTCACCAAGCTGCTATAAATCTTACAGTATGAAGCAGATAAGCATTCAGCCCAAAGGTCTATGATTTGATACACTGATATGTGTGTTGCCAGTGCCAAAAGTTGATCCATGGAGTATGGTAAGGTGTGCAAGGTGTGAAGGTTTAACCCTAGAAAACAAACATTTTAAGTCTTTTATGCACTGTCCAGTGATTGGTCAATCCCAGTGCTTACCAGCACTTTCACTATTTTATAAACCAAGTGATTTTTTTTTTAGTTTTATAATAGAAAAGAACCCTCAAATAAGCATTGGTTACCTGACAAAACAGCTGGTTATGCGGTAAAAATAATTAATAAATTAATAATAATAAATAACCCCTACCCCTCCTAATTGAAAGCGCTGACATTATAAGTTGTCATGTTGCAAAGGTAAAAATGGATTCCTCAAATTATCCTCAAGTAACTGATATCCAGAACTACTGGCTTTATGTTTGTTGTCCACTAGTCCCTGTAATGAATGTCAGGCTGAAACAAAAAGAAAAATATGTTGGCTAGTAGGTTTGTGACTTGACAAGATGGTACATTTGGTCTGCAGTGGGTTTGTGAAATCAGGTGTATGGTTACGATATAAATTATTGTGAATATATTGATTATATTAACAAAGACATATTATATGATCACAACATGGGTTTGTTTTACGTTTATCCCCTTGCTGTCTGTACACCAGGAAATACATATTACATTTGAATCAAGCTACCCATTGTTTCAGCAAGCATGCAAATGTTTGACTGTGAATAACCCGGTGTATAGAGAGGCAGGGAGTATGAAAATGCGGACACATTATACACAAATTTGTAATGATGAGCTGTGAATGTGTCTTTGCTGAATACCTGACTATAATGGGCTTCACACAGGGTGCAGCAGAATTGTGGGGTATTTCATAGTGTTACAGTTTGGGATCTACAAATTAATGTAATTTTTAGATATTTTCCAATCAGTCAGGGTCACCCCTGTTGCCTGCACGCTGCATGGGTAAATTTTCGTGGTACACTTGCCCAGTGGGAAGCTCTTAGAACTGTGAAAACAAATGTCAGTAAATTCCCTATTAAATATACATGTAATGGCCTCTTTATTATAGGTAGGCTACACCTCTCCAGTTATGAAAACAGCTCACTCCCCTGGACAGTGAGTCATGTGTAACTGAAGCATAAAGGCCAATGTCCACCAGATGTTTTTGATATGGTTTTTAGTCGTGTGCGTGTCGGAGCCGACACAGAAACATTTCACTCATGATGCTGTGTCCACCGGGTGCGGACGCGGGGCTGGAGCCGGACAAATAACAGCTTAGTACAACAGTGGTGTGCAGAAGGGCATCGGAAGAGACAACGTGTCGAACTTTGAAGCAGAGGGCCTACAGCTGCAGAAGACCATGCAGGCCATTCCTGTCAGCTAGGAACAAGGAGATGAGGCTACACTGGACACATGATCCCCAAAATTTGATTATTGAAGAGTGGAAAAACACCAAGTTAGTCTGGAGCCCTGCTTATAAAATGGTAATTGACTTTATATCTATGCATTGTGAAGGGAATAATAGTGACCCTTACCATTGGAAAATGTAAGACAAAATGAGTATGAACACCATGGTTACATAACATTTGTACTGCATGTTAGGCATTTCAGGGACCTCCATTAAGGGTTAGTCTTTAGGTTTTTAGGGGGTCCCATATATGTAATATATATATTTTACTAGCATTTCTAGATTTGAAAGTTTAATAAAGCCTCAGTAATGGGGTAAATATTGTTTATATGGTATTCTGCAAAAGGGGACCCCTCCCCCTAAGAGTTGAAACTCGAACCCTGCTCAGAACTACAGATGAGCTCATTTGGTCTGTAACTGCTGTCCTCTGCTTTTATTGGCTTTACTTAGCCTCCCTCTTGGTTAGTAACCCTCAGGTTTGCCTTCACAACCCATTGGGCCGTCCAGGGCTCTAACAACATGTGTTAAGAGGTGGCAGGGCCCTCACTCACTAAGACACACACATACACTTCACTTTCTTTCTCTCTTTCTCTCTCTCACACACACACACACACACACACACACATACAAACACGCACACATTACCAGAGGCCTGAGATGCCCATTGAGCGAACCGCCAAGTGGCCATTTACCCAGACAGAGAGTGTTATCAAAGCATTAGAGCTGACCAATGGGGCGTGACGATACTGAGATGTGAATGATGATGGGGTCAACCCTCTCATTTGGGAGTCATTGGAGACATCAGGAGTCAGACAGCATCAGTCATGTGTGTGAGATAGTGAGCATATGTGTGTGCATGCATGATGCTGATGCTGTTATAATGAACTCTAAATAAACTATAGTAGAAGGGCACTCGGAGAGCACAGACCTCCGCCAAGGTTCGTGCTATTATTGCTTGTTCGTGAGTCGGATCCGGATCCGCTCCAAAATGTAATGGGTTCTTCCTTGGCCCATGCTACACCCTTCCACGAAGTTTCATGAAAATCGGGCCAGTAGTTTTTCTGTAATCCTGCTAACAGACAAACAAACAAACAAACGGCACCGAAAACATAACCTCCTTGGCGGAGGTAATAAAACAAACTTCATTGACCTCAATCGGAGTCTGAACTGTTTGTGGTTGTAACTGATCACCCAAAAAGACAATGTCAAAGAGAGTTCATACTGTTGGCATGTCTCGTTACTTGGTATTAAAACTATTTATAAAGGACTCATATTTTCACACAACACTGAAAGCAGACTGAAAACTAAGGGGAAAATAAATATTTTTTAATGTAACATTTACTATTTACAAACCACAATATTCAGAAGTACAATCACATTATTTGCCAATTATCATGCAATTAAAGTTTATTTACATAGCACATAATGATGATTTGTACATAATGATACAATGCACTTCACAGAGTAAGATAATTGCAACTTAAAATAAAAATGTGCAGATAAATAAACAGAAGAAAAAGAACACAAATAGTACAAATATTCAGGTAATACAGAAAAAAACGTATATTACAATGGATGTGCAGGAATTTGTCTCAGTGGCACCGTAACAGTGACATTTTGACTAGATAGTAACATTACACATTGATGTAGAGGAATAACAGAACCTCACACACAGTTTAAAACATAGAAGATAGACTATACATATCATTGTCTACAAATACATACACATTCAGTCAAAATGTGCATTTATGCAGCGTGGCATAGAATGTAGCTGCAGCTGTAGCAGGGAGTGTGAGTGTCACACAGCGCAGTGGACCCATGTACAGCTAGCTACACTGAGTAGGATGACATACATGAAATAAATTGTGAGCACAATGAATGATGGATATAATAATGCAAGTGCAATGTTAAAAAGTTGGCCTTGAACAAGTCTACACCCTCGCAACGGCCTCCTGCCATGCCATGCCTGGCCTCGTCTGCTACTGCTTTCCTAAAGCTTTCTGCACAACAGATTATATTCTTGCCAGAGTGTTGTCTGTTGGTATTTCATAATGGCTTCTGTGACAAGTGATGTAGGTATGCAAATGTCCTTTCCAGGAAATACAGTGTGGATTACTGGGAAAGAGGAAGAGGCAAAGAGTAAACAGATGCACCTTTTGTTGTTTTGTCTGTCCAGGCTACATAATAATTGGACATCTGACTCTTACATTCATAACTGCTGTTTACTGAGTAAACATAACGTTATCAGCTGCATCCCTAAAACAACTTTGCATCACCCAAAAGCCAACATTTTTGTATATCTCATTAGGAAGCCTGCATTTCCCCGAAACAGTGGTAGAGAAGATGCCACCCTGGCTAAAATAATTTTATTTGTATTGGTTTCAATGGAGCGCTTTAGCGTCACGTGAACTAAATTCTGTATCAGAAGCTTTTCCACCCTGTCTAGGCATAATCTGGAAGAAAAAAACTACATGGAGTAATAATAACTGTTGTCACATATTGTATCAAACTCAAAATGGCCAAAAGGTACACAATACCAGATTTTTCACAAACACAGGGCTCCCTCACACCCTCTTCCCACACCCTTGTGATACACTGGCCCCCGAATGGTGTGTCAATTTAGCACAAACGACAGTGTCTTATCTGGGTGTCAACCATGAACAATCTCATCTCCATCAACAACTACTGCTGAAATGCCCTTGAGCAAGCACTGAAGCTGCTCCAGTGGAGATATTTGTTGGCCAACAGTAAAAGGCTAGTAGTCCTGGGAAGCTCCCAGGCGTGTTTGATCTCCCATAGGCCATTGCTGTACAGTATATGTACGTATGTGTTCTTTCTCAGCTTGCTTGGTTAAATAAGCGTTAAAAACCTGATGGTTCAGTTGGTGAAGGTGAATACCATGCACCCATGACAGCCTGGGTATGACTCCGGCCTGGGACCTTTGTTGCATGTCCTCTCTTTCTCTCCCATTTCCCCGTCACTCTCTACTGGTAACTATGTAATAAAAGCATAAAAGCAAAAAAATAATCTTAAAAAATTCGATTGAACAGCTGTGAATAGGATAACATTACAATTGGTTTCTGACTATGGGAGAGAATTGTTGACAGAAACACAAATTAGACCCCTCAAGGGCTGAGACCTATATGGATTTTTAAATTGAGGAGTATTTCCCTTTAAATAAAAAGGGAGTGCCAGTCACCTTTACAATTGTAAAGCAACCCCATTTCCCTATTTTGTAATGTCACATTGTATTGTGAAGTACTGTATTGCCAGTGTCATTTTTGTTGTTGATGTGTGTTGTTTGTGTAGTATGAAAACCTGAATAAACTAAAGGAGAAAAGAAAGCAGTTTCTCTCAATTCCTAAAGAGATGACTTTGTGGAGGTTCCAGGTGTCTGCAGCATGCTCATGATGCACTGCGTGTCTTTTTGTCATCCAGCCATGGTGCCCTTGGTTAATCATTACCGTCCGTATTTTTACTATGTACACATAAACGACGGCTTAAAGCCTTGGACTAGCCGACATCATTCAGACACACTTTGAAGACCCAATTTAATAAACACCTGTAACTGAATACTGAAGCAAACTCGCCAAACTAAACAGCACTCTGCACTCTGCCCCCAGAAAGGTAAGAGACACTTTAACTTCATCAGTGAAAAGTACAAAGATGTGTAAGTTGTAATCCATTAGCAGCAGTTAAGTTACACTGAATTACATTATCAAAGGCTAAAAAATATGCAGTATATGTGTGTGTGTGTGTGTGTGTGTGTGTTACTGCTACGAATGGCTTTCTCAAACACAGAAAACACATTACTGCTGTCAGGCGGAAACAACCTAACTAATTTCAATGACTTTTTTCCACTTAACTTAGCTGAACATTTACATGGTCATTTATGTGTTGACCAATTTTACTCGAATGGGCCTTGGAACATGTTCAAATGCTGTTGTATAATTTCAGAACTACATGGGCATCAATAAGGGATTAAGGATTATTTTCTTCATACATACTTTTTGTGGGTTTGTTTTTTTAACCTACATCAGTGATGCTTTTTTGTCTTTTGTTTCCCTTTTATTTTACTAGGAATCCAATCACCTTATACTATGAACAATTACCATTGTGATCTCTCTGCTTTCCATTTAGTCATTTCACCTAACCAACTTTTGGCATTGCCATTACTGTGAAGATGACCCTTGTGTTGTTAGTGCTGTGTTCAGGTAAGGGCCCCTTCTTTGGCTATCAGCTTTCTCTTAAAGCATTTTTTGCTGCTTATCCCAATCAAATATACTGTGGGTGTTTTAGCTACTGACAATACAGTGGATTGGGATGTTCTCACACAGTGGCAGCCTAGTATCATACACACACAAATGCATATATACTGCTAAATACACATATACATGCAGTATATACCTGTGGAACTCTATGTATCCCTATACACTATATATTTTAATTTGAACAAATGCATGTACGTGTGATGACAAATCATGTTGCAAGTGTAACCATAACGATAGGTCAAATCCTTCTCAAAGCTGATATCATTTATCGTCAGTGGTTTTGAACAAGACAAACCTCCATGTGTGCCGCTGCTGACTGCCCCTACACTCTTACCCCTTTGATAACATGCAATAACCATGCACACATGACAGTGATATGTTTGTACTCAAGGGGCAGTTAAACAGTTGATACCTTCTAAATTAAGGTGTGTAAAATATTACACCCTAAAATTCCCAATTTATTCTTTTTTTTCCACTCCTTAATTGTAAAGTAATTGGACAATAATAATAATTATAAATATTTTTAACCTTCCCTTTTCACAGCATTTTTTCACTCTACATTAACATCAAATCGCCTGCGAAAGTTCACACTCCTGCCAAGCGGAAGGGCTGTAAGGGAAAATGCATTGTCCCAGTGTGAACAAAATGACTCTACCCTTGTAACAGTGTATGATGATTATGATGATTTCAAGTTCATCGACAGCTTCCTGCGTTATAATGGTATGCTCACAGTCTGGCTTGGTCTTCATCGCATTCAGGATAGTGTTACCACTTGGTCAGATGGTGTCACTTTCTCATTCAATGCCTCAAATGTAACTCTGAAAGATGGAGAGCAAATATGTGAAGCTATGGACAACAACACATGGAATGGTTTTAACTGTTCAGATGAAAAACCTTTCATGTGCTACTGCAATCTGAGTAAGTTTCGACATATTTGCTATATTGACTTTATTCTGCTGATGTACTTTTTTAGTTGAAAAATAAAAATGGCACTAATAAAAATAAACAAAAAAAAACAAAACTATTGTAATGTTTTTGTTTTTGCAGCTGATAAGTACATCCTGATAGAAAAGGAGAAGAATTGGTGTCAGGCTCAGAAGTACTGCAGGACACACTACACTGACCTGGTCAGCATCAGCAGCAAAGAACAGAATAACAACGTGACTGAAAAGGGAAAGAACAGAACCTTTTGGATTGGACTGCTGCATGATGAGTGGGAGTGGGAGGACAAAAATTGCTCTACATTCAGAGAGTGGCTGCTTCCACCAAGTATATCAGATGAAAAGGAAGATTGCACAGCTCTGATTGGAGACGGAACAACGTACGAACTGCGTAAACATGGATGTAACAATGATGAACGCGTACTTTGCTCCAAAGGTAAGCAATAAGTACTACATTAAAGAATGACAAAATTAATTGTTGGGAGAAACCAACATACCTTCATAATAAATCTGCAGTTTTACAATCAAGATCACCTCATTCAAAACAGTAACAAAACTGACTGTATTTGTGACAAAGATTAGACCTAGACAAATGATGTTGAAGATCAAGCCCAAAACCAAGAATTGAATGCATGTGACTGACTGAGAAAAGACAGGTGTCCAAATCTTTCCAAATAACAATTCCTACATCATATAGTTTCCTATTCTAAATGTAGTCCGAAAAGTGTAGTCTAGCTTGGCAAAGTAGTAAAAAATAACAATATACAGACAGTGCTCAAAATTAAAGATTTAGTGGTTGTTCATTTTCAACTCAAGAAAAATAATTTCATTTGAGCTCAAGAAATCTGATACCAGTATCAATATCAATATCAAGACCAAGAGAAGACCCAGAAAAGGGTAATTACATTTGAGACCAAGACCCTGAGATTGTGGTCTTGAAAACCATTACGCACAAAGTCATGAGTCAAATCATGAGTTTAAAGAACTTATGTTTCTGCCTGTAAGTTTTACTTCTGTTATTTTACTGGTTCTACTTCAGGCAGCGTGAGAATCAAAGTGATCCGCCAACCTTTAACCTGGGAAAAGGCCTTTGACTACTGCATGGAGAACCACACAGCCCTTCTGTGGATCAACAGTCCCTCTGACCAGGAGGCAGTCGAGCAATGGCTAACTCACACCAACGTGTCCGGTCCACTGTGGCTCGGTCTGAGGCAGAGTCGTCTGTTTGGCTTCTGGATCTGGGTCAGAGAGAGTAGTAGTGAAGTAGTGGAGTACAAGAAATGGAAGAATGGCACAGCGCCTGAGCTGCCTCTGTCCCACCACTGTGGGGCCATCGCCAAGGATGATGACTACATGTGGAGTGACAAGGACTGTCGCCTCCAGCTACCTTTTCTTTGTGAGGAGGAAACTGCAACTGTAAACACTGAATGTACAAAATATTAGGGACATGACGTACACTGATGAGGTGAATCCAGGTATTGATTCCCCTTATTAAATCTATACCAATCACAAAGGAGGAGATGTAGATAAAGAGAAGCAGACAAGTTAGAGAGGGATTTTAAGCTTTGAGACAACTGAGATGTGGATTGCGCAACTCAATATCAGGAAGATGTACATTCAGTGTATACATACACACACACAGTTTTGTCTTTCTCCTGAAATCCCTTGGTTGAAAATAATCTGCAATTTTTGTGTTTGACGCTGTGATTCATATTCTGTTCACATTTTCCATTTCATTGGAATCCCTGCAATCGCTATAACTGTATTACTGCATATAAATACATAATATCTAATTTTGTTCATACTTAATTTTATATTTATAGACTAATGTATTACAAAGGTGAATCAAAGGAACCCATTCTGAATTAATTCACTACTGTCAGACAGCCTGAAGCAACTGAGTTTGTTAAAAGAATCGCTCTTCCCATCACTAAAATGAACTTTAACTAACACTATATTTTACTGTACAAAATGGATCCATACAGTAGAGTTGCGGAAATGAACTCCTCATTTATTTTGACCATTTTTGTGATGAATCCCAATGTGTTACTTTATACAGTATGATCAGTCATTCCAGATCAATCAAGGTAAATATGTTTGCATGAAATTCCACATGGACCCAATTCAACCTGTCATAAGTAACATTATCATTTTTACCTGTAACCTAACACCAACTATTACAGTTTGTAGCATTTAAACAGTTGTAATAATCATGAAGAGGTCATTTTTTTTGTGTGCATTCTTTGTGCATTTGTTAATTAATTTGTGGGTTGTTTCGTTCCTGTTTCCTGGTTCCTGGTGGAAGTTGGAGGTCATTTTCATAATAAGATGCTTATATAGATATGGTCTGATACAGTACATGTAGTCGGAGTCACAGTGCCATTCTGCAGGACAGCACACACCTCTGTGGATCAGGTAAGAACACACTATAGCTTTAAAAACCACTGTGAAAACCTGATTTTGGATTTGGGTCAGGAAAATACATCAAATGTCCATGTAATTACAGCACTTTTTTACAGTGATCTGCCTGTTTTCTGATTTCTGGTTAACTAACCCAATTAATTTGCTCATTCGCAATCCAAAAGATGAAGGCTTTGGTATGTAAGGGTTGGAATCTTTACTCTGGACTAAGAAATGTGTTTCAATAAAAATCTCCACTCAAATATGCATTTTATTCTGATACTAGACTCGACAGCAATACCAGCCTGTGTACAACAAAAATAATTGTAACTAACTTAAATTATGTGAAAAAGAGACTTGACTACCAACAGTCTTTCATATCCATGGACCCACTACCACAACAGAGAAAATACCTGTACTACATCCAGGAGTTTGAGTATTTTGTCAACGTTGAGTCTCATAGTGTGAAACATCAATGTACTGTTTTTGAACAATGGGGATTGACATTTTCTGCATGTTTCTTTTTCCAATCACAGATCAAATAATAACATTTCAAAATTATATTTTTTACAATGCTCAAGATATTCTAAAAACACACAACATGCACTTTTACTCCAAGTACATTTTAAATGAGCTACTTTTTACTTAAGTATATTTTTCTACACCAGCAATCTCACTTCTACTCAAGTAAAATATCAGCAAGTAACAGTATTTCTACTTGAGTAGAATATGTTGATGCTTTTTCCATCCCTGCGTAAGTTTATTTCTGTATGTATCACACATTTCTGCACATATGTCTGTGCACCTGTAAGCATACAAGGAGAGCAGACCAGGATATTCAGGATAGAGTGGCAAAGGGACAATTCACAATCATTTTGACCTTTAAACTTTCATCAATGCTGTTCTTTTTTTTTTGGGAGTCAGGAATACAAATCCCAAATTTTAGTCTGTGTCCTGTGGTGTGCTCTTCCCAGGTTACATCGACATAGATAAAGCAAAGTAGTTTTTACAAGCAGTATCAGTGCACAGGACGTTAAGTAACAGTCCTTTGTGCTATAATCCAGGGTGCACATCCATAACACTAAGTAATTCAGATGTTAAAGGAATCTAACCCACAAATAGCTACCATAGAGGACTTCAGGCTATGCTGTCACAGAGCTACAGGGCCATCAGACAAGCAGCACCATTCACAAACCACATAATCTAGACCTTCCAGGGTTGAGGTGTGACGACACCTCCAGAAGGCTCAACAGTAACAGGACATCAGAGTGTGCGGGACAGACCCCCTCCACATCCGCCCTCAGCAGACTCAACACCGCTGTGCGACTGCTCCTTATCAGTGGTGGGTCCAGCCTCGAAAAACGCATATTTCTTTGATCCCTGCTGAAAAACTAGCCAACTGTGTGTTTCACAATTAAATATTTTCATAAGCACAGTGAAATTTGTTAGCAACTTCAATTGATGTTCCTGAAGACATGGATTTTACCTGCAACATTGCAACACTGGGGAAGCCATCTACATCTAACCAGGGCTTTGTTTCTGAAACCAAATTTAAATGTAACCAAATAAACCAACTGGCTGAACCAGGAAGGCAACAGAAGTAAGATGCATGTGGAAGCAGCAGACAACATGAGACTAATAGCTTTATCAGTTGCTATGTATCCAATCCATTTACAGAGGTGAATACAACAGAAACAGAAAATCCCATTCAAAATGTCTATATATTGTTGGTGAATGCTCTTCATTTAGTTCATCCAGTTGGTATATAACTTAAAAGAAAGGGCTAAGTGAGAAGACTAGTCATAAACTGAATGTGCACTTTATGTACAAATACAAAGTATTAAAATTAAACAGTATATGTTCTGTTCAAACATTTTTAAATGCATTTCTGCTCTAATTAATTAACTCTGAAGAGTAAGATTTAATATCACTTTGAATGTATTGAAGCCTACTTAGCTATGGGATCATGGACCTTCTATAGGCTGTTTGCATACACAGCATAACCCAAATGCTATGCTGTGGTCTAATGTCAAATACATGTGCAACATGGAGTGTTGTAATATGTCATAATTACACAAAAACATATTTGATATATTTACTGGCTTAACTTCTGGCCAGCCTTGTTTTTTAGGGGTGTGTGATTGTTTTTCAGCCCAGCAACTTGCAAAGTGATCTGTTGGAAGTGCAGTGCAAAACACCTTAGTAATGACAGCTTATCACCACATATGTTGCTAAAAAAAAAAATAATAATAATCTCACGGATTATCACTTAAACAATAAAACCCATAAAAATATCTCTACATGATACACCATACAAACAAACATCAAGAAAGTGCCAGTTGATAAAAGGAAGGAATCAGTAGGTTCACAGCACACACACAAAAAACAAAGTTCACTGCAGGATACAATTTTTTTAAAATTAGTTTTAGGTGTATATGTTTCTTTCTCAAAATTACCTTTCTGATATTTCCCTCCCTTTTTCCTTAGGATCCCGATCAGCATACTGTCCCAACAGTCATTCACTGTGATTGTCATTCATCTCTGGATCTCAACCATCTTTTGACCTTGCTATTACCATGGAAATTACCGTTGTGTTTCTGCTGTTGTGTTCAGGTAAGCCTAGACCAACAATTTACAGTCCCACCAAGACAGACAGCACCAGTTTAAATCCTGTGTTTTGGGAATACACTGTTGATGAGGCATACGAAAGGAAGCCGAGACTGAAAACAAGGCTAGAAAGCCAGTTGTGTATGAGTTATGTATCATGTGGTGGCATAGCTGTGATAGCAGAAGTGGGTTGTCATAAATAGACATCAGCTCAGTAATTGTATCACATAATTAAGCTTACTGCTGGTATAATTTGGTTTCTGAAGTTATGAGTGGACTGTTTCAAGCCAGCAGGGCCAACCGTCCCATTAGCCAATTGTTGGGACAATTGCAAGGTTAGAAATTGTTGATTGTAATGTTCTGAACTAGGGCTGTCACGATATCAAATTTTCAGGATATGACCATCATGAAAAGAATATCTGTAACATCAACACAATATTAACTTCTGTTATTGAAAACTAGTGAACAGAAGAGAGTAGGCTATTTTTTACTTTTACAACTATGCTTCAATTCAGAGGGAATGATTTTTAAAATGTTTAAAGTCTAACAAAAAAAATGTACAGTATGACTACAAACCTCCATAATACAGATTTATTTAGTTGATTGTGGCCTTGTAAAGTCATGTTAGGATAAAACACAATACACGTGTAATTTAAAATGTTGGAATACGTTCGTCAATGCAGCGCTGTGTCCCTGTACGCTGTTGTTACAGGATTTCTGAAAACAATGGGAGCCTATGACTTCCAGGAGGTAGAACAGACAGTAGTGGCTCCTGACTGGGGAAAATGCATTAGTGGCTTTAGACTTTCATGGGCAATAATGGTGAAAGGAAAAAGGAAAATTACACCGGTGATATCTTTTATAAGAAAAAACAGAATATGGGTAAAGATAAACTGCCCATAAACGTGTCTGGTGGATGTTGGCCTTAATGCTGCTTTAGTGGATAGACAAACACTAACTTTGCCACCAGCCAGTCTTGTCACAGTCTGATATTAAGAGGTTTAGCTTGCTGGGTAGCTTACCTATATGGTCATTAGCTATGTTGTGCTGCATGACACACGCTCAGCAGTGACTAGACTTTTGGGATGATGGAGTCAAAGATGCCATGTTGCCATGTTCAACGCATTTCCCCCTTTGCTCACAGCTTGGGCCCGACATTCCCTCCCATCAAGGATTCCATGTTTATTTTGAAACCCGAAGAACTCCACACTACCAAGTGAACTATTTTAACTGGGGGATGAAAGCTCTCAGTATCTCCTGTCTCCTCAGATATTTTGGCAAAGAGAAACCACAGATGGGCCTTTGGCATGTGTTGTACCAATACGGACGGGGGTGGGAACTGCAGGCAAAGCCACCATATCTGGAATTAAAACGACTGAAATGAACAGAGATATTGAATGAATCTATACCACCAAGTAAAACAAGGATGAAATTGCAGATATTTTTGGGTCAAAACGATTTTCCCAATTTGTTTTGAATTTAGTGTACAATTATTACATCTTTTAAAATTTTATATTAAGATATATCGTCAAAACTGTGAAATCATGACAGCCCTATTCTGAACCAGGGATAGGTCTAAGTATAGGTACAGGGTAATGTCAATGAGTGTTAGTTCTGATTAGTGCTGGGATGCCGGAACTTACTGTTGAGCCTTCTGCCCACTTGATAACGCCAATAATATGCCCACTGTCACCCACCCTTCTGCCCTCTATCATCCAAGCTAGGTTTGTAGGATAGATAGATAGATAGATAGATAGATAGATAGATAGATAGATAGATAGATAGATAGATAGATAGATAGATAGATAGATAGATAGATAGATAGAAGCTCCATGTCAATGTTCTGGGACAATTAAGCTCTACTCTGATTCCTATAATAACATATGACCGGTATAGGTCATATGTGAATATTGGTGAATATTGTGGTACCCTATATTCCTAATACTTTTTGTATTTCATTTATTTATTCATTCATTTATTTACAAATGCATCACAAAGTAATTGGTATATATACATATATATTTTTTTTTTTTCAATCTCTCTTTTCAGCATGTTTCCACTTGACATTAACATCAAGCCACCTGAGAGTGTTCACCTTTCTGGAAAATCGCTTCACTAGGGATGCTGCATTGCAACAATGTAAAAATAATAACTCTAACCTCATAACAGTGTATAATGATGAGGATGCCAATGTTATAGGGAAACTTATGTATGAAAAGGTTATATATAATGTCTGGGCTGGTCTTAGTCGCACTCGGGATAAAGTTACCACTTGGTCAGATGGTGTCCCTTTCACATTCAACGCCTCAGTTGTAACTCTGGGAAATGGAGACCAAATATGTGAAGCTATGGACAAGAACACATGGAAAGGTCTTAAGTGTTCAGAGAGAAAACCTTTCATGTGCTACAATAAGGGTAAGTTAATTTTTATTCATTTTTTTCAGCATTAAGAGTGCAATTGTTAATTAGCCTAAATCTTGCACCTTTAACTGTTTTGCAAAACCTCCAAAGCCTTCCAAACCCTTCTTAAATATTACTTGTGCTTACTGGTTCAGATGTGGTTTGTAAAAGTTGAACCATCAATCACACAGACACAGACACACACACACACACACACACACTGACACAGGCACCTGCACACTCGAGAGCTGTGCACATGAGTGGGTAATAGTGTGAGAGCTAACAGTCACTGCCAATATGCTGAATAACATGACAATCTTAAAGCAACCCAGTGGAAGTTTTTGCATCCTCGCACGCCAGAAGCCAATCACAGAGTTCAAAGTGATCTCATAGAATTTTGGGAAATGAGCACTAAGTCTGAAACGCAGACTACGTTTTGTGGACACAAATTATGTTAAGGTTATATTCCACCACCACAAATTGGATTCTGTGACAATAACACAAATTGGACATGCCATTTTCACCTAAAGTTAGCTAAAGTTTAGGCAAGTAAAACAACTCTGGTTAAGGTTAGGCGACTACAACAACAAGACTAGACTCTTCACTTCACTTTAAAGGTAGGCTACCAATTTATTGACCATGACATTCAAAACTATACATTTTTACATTTGTTGCTAGACAGTGTGCGCAGGTCAATGTTTTATTTTTCCCCACATTTGGCACATACTGTATTTAATCCAAAGGGGATCAGTGAAAAAAAATATAGGTTAAAAAGGGGCCTGTGAACCCAAAAAGTTAGAGAACCACTTATTTAAATATATAATGTTGTCATCAATAAATTAATTTTGCCATAAGGAAAATGCTATTTTAATTTCTTCTTATTTGAATGATGATGCCCATACAATATGACCCCAATCATTGGCTATATTACTACAATAACGCTTTGTTTAGTGGGTGCAGTAGTTGTAGCGTTACAAGTTTGCTGACAAAAAAAAAAAGGTATGAATTACTGATTTCATTGATCCACAAATACTTGCATAGTGAAGCTGCTAACAAAATATAACTGCTACCTTTATATTAGATCCCATTTACACCTGGAATTTATATGCATTCTCGTTGTCTGCAATCTGTCCGCACTGTGATCAGATCTCATTTTTTGCACAAACATTACACCCTTACTTTCCATTGTGATATTTCTATGTCAGACTATTATCTGTTTCTAGTCGTGCCTCCATGTAATCCTTTCATAGTGGGAAAAGGTATTTCTCTCTCTTTTTTTGCATGGAGCACATATTTGCACTTTAAGACATTGTGCTCATTTAACAAAATTGCAGGAGACCAGGCTCCAAACACCACAATGGTCTGTAGCATAGAGCTAGTTGAAACAGATGGAAAATTAAAAACTGTGCACACAGTCCATCTCAAATTGTGAGGACACTTATCTGTGCTCACTTTCTTGGCAAGTTTGTTCTCTCCAAGATAACGTGAGAAGATCTTTCTTTCAAGTACTTAAATATTGACTTGGCATTCTTGGATTTGAGAAACATCAATTGAGGACCATAGCTAACTAATGTTAGGCGAAAGCTAACATCAGCTAATGCCATTTTGGAAAGAGTTGTATTTGGAAAGTGAGGCTGCTGTTTGTAAACATCTGGTTGGTCAGTACCTTTTCACAGAAGTTGTGTTTCTTGCAGCTAATTATTACTTTCTGGTTGAAAAGAAGAATTGGTGTCAGGCTCAGAAGTACTGCAGGACACACTACACTGACCTGGTCAGCATCAGCAACCAAACACAGAATCAGAAAGTGATTCAAATGGGAAAGAACAGAACCTTTTGGATTGGACTGCTGCATGATGAGTGGGAGTGGGTGGATGAAACCTGCTCTACTTACAGACAGTGGCAGTATCCACCAAGTCTTTCATTCAGTGGTTCACAGCTTTTCTCCTCGTCCAGTCCTACCACAGGGTTGATGTCACAGAATATAGTCAATGAGAATAAGGGACTTTGTTCCAAAGGTAAGCAATACATATTGCACTGTACAAAGCAGGTTTAAGGAGGAAAAAAAGTCCGAATTTAAATGTATTAATAGTAAAAGCAGTGTTAAACTCATGAGGGTCTACTTGTGCCAAAATGTGTGGGGGGAGGGGAGCGTCAAGTGGCACAGTGCAATTCTGGAAGAAAAAATAATGCTTGGACCTGCTCTACTCAGACCAAATCTGGACTGGACCACATCTGCACGTCTAGACTCTCCTCATCCATTACAAAACCGTCAGTGTGCAATAGCGGGG
This sequence comes from Centroberyx gerrardi, assembly GCF_048128805.1. Taxonomy (NCBI): domain Eukaryota; kingdom Metazoa; phylum Chordata; class Actinopteri; order Beryciformes; family Berycidae; genus Centroberyx; species Centroberyx gerrardi. The sequence continues at coordinate 13,296,198 of NC_136020.1, forward strand.
AGAACACTACGTTTAAATGGAATGAGAGGAGCTGATTTGATTGGCCGTGATTGACACCAGCCCCTACCACACCTACTGATAATTTATTCCTCCTAATCTAACCTCTTTTATAACTGTGCCACAGGTGCGCCCCCGCTGCAGTAGCACATCTGGTCACGAAATTACCAAATATCTGACGGTCACGCCTAAGTGTGCTATTTGTGCTTTGAACTGAGTTTTAACTCTTACAACTGTATTTCTGCTTAAGGTAATATGAGAATCAGAGTGATCCATCAAACTTTAACCTGGGAAAAGGCCTTTGACTACTGCATGGAGAACCACAAAGTCATGAGTCAAATCATGAGTTTAAATAACTTATGTTTCTGCCTGTAAGTTTTACTTCTGTTATTTTACTGGTTCTACTTCAGGCAGCGTGAGAATCAAAGTGATCCGCCAACCTTTAACCTGGGAAAAGGCCTTTGACTACTGTATGGAGAACCACAAAGCCCTTCTGTGGATCAACAGTCCCTCTGACCAGGAGGCAGTCGAGCAATGGCTAACTCACACCGACGTGTCCGGTCCACTGTGGCTCGGTCTGAGGCAGAGTCGTCTGTTTGGCTTCTGGATCTGGGCCAGAGAGAGTAGTAGTGAAGTAGTGGAGTACAAGAAATGGAAGGATGACACAGTGCCTGAGCTGCCTCTGTCCCACCACTGTGGGGCCATCGCCAAGGAGGATGATGACTACATGTGGAGTGACAAGGACTGTCGCCTCCAGCTACCTTTTCTTTGTGAGGAAGATTTGGAATGATCCTCATACATTATTTCCATGCTTGGTCATGTGTTGATTCACTAATTGTGGGCTTTTCTGGAGTCTAAATATATTACAATCTTGCTGTGTTCCTGATAATTGTAAAACTGTGTTTCTTAGAAGCAAATCTAAAAGAATTGGGCCATTACAGTAAAACTTTGGTTGCCTATAGTTTTTTTTTTTTTTTTTTTTTTTTTTTTTTTTGTCTTGGTCGGTTAAGGAAATCCATCCATGAATCCATAATCCATCTATGAATGAGAAGCCAACAAACGCGTTTTGCAAAGTCGCATCAAAATGGTAATACCATGCCATAAACTTGCACTCTTAATTATTGTTTTATGAAAACATGTGAGAATATATTTGTTTTCTACATTTTGCTGGGGCCTTGTGTTGTGGATTAGAAAGGCTTACATTTTATGGACTTAGTTAACACTCTTTTCCAGAGTGACTTACAAGCAGGTGAGCAGGAAGGGGTTTAGTGTCTTGCTCAAGGATAGATAGACAGGCTTGATGGAGACACATTTGCTCTTACATTCATAGTTGTCTCTCACCACTAAGCCAGCAGTCACACTGAAGTGACTATAATGTGTCACTAAAATGTCTACTGAGTGTCAGGTGATATAATAGTGTGAAAAGTAGCCTGAAATGTTTATTGTCTGGGTTAGGTTTAGACATAGGGTCATGTGTATAGGCCACCAGGTGTATGGGCTGTCTGTCAAAGTACTGCTGTTTTGTAGCCGTGGAAGTAAAACTTGATGAAATCTGATTTGTGTTATTATATGTAATAGCAGGTTATGAAAGTAGATTTAAAATTTTGGGTTAAATAGGCTGAAAATCTTAACTATGCTTGGCATGCAACTTTCTATTCAGTTTTCAAATCATGTCTTTCATGTACCAATACTCTATTCAATATTAATGAGTTATACCAGCTCCTATTTTGAAATGTGTTCTTATGGGGTTACAAGGTTAGAATGATGTGGATAATTATGTGTGACAATGAAATAAAGACAACAAAAAATACAAGATTCTAATGTCTCATAAAAAAAAAAAAAATATTTGTTTATCTATCTATCTATCTATCTATCTATCTATCTAGCTATCTATCTAGCTATCTAACTATCTAGCTCCTTACCTACTAGGATGGATGATTGGATGAATACATCAGGGATCGGCGGTGGACTGAATCCATCAGTGGAAATTCCCTTGCCGATTTATTTGCTGATTTAAATTAGCTTGATAATTCATAATTCAAAATGTAGTCTAGTGCAAGACTCTCAGGGTAGATAGAAAACATTAAGAGCGTGTGTTATTTATTAAGGTGTTTAGGTTAGTCAGCCACTACCACCTTGACTAACACATGTGGGAAACACCGACACTGAAATGGGGAAGAAAACAAAAATTATGCTCAAGTTTATTTAAAAGGTGTTTAGAGCCTGCACAGAGAGTAGCCTAAACACAGCCGCAACCTCAGCACCGCAACACTTTTTCACTTTTTAATGTTTTTTCTGTCTTGACTGCGAGGACTTACTTTAATTTAAAATGTAAAAATAACCCCATGTGCATTATCTAACCCTTAAGACTGTTAAGTATCATCACAAATGAGGGGGTGGAAGCCGTGGAAATGCGAGGCAGCAGATTGTAAGAAACAGAATGAATGAAAGAAACAAAAAGAACAAAGGAAAACAGGGAAGAGAAAAATCAAGACAGAGAAAAAAGAAAGCGACAAAGAGAATGAAAGAGGAATTGAGTAAGAGCAGTAAAGAATGGACAGAGAGGTTGTGGTCCGCCATGTGGTTGTGGGTATTATGCTCTGTAAGTCGGGGCGGATTGGACGCTAAATCAGCCCAGCAGGCGAGAGGGGGGAGTGGAGATGAGAAGAGAGAAATGGGGTAAAAAGATAGAGAAAGGGTACGGGAAAGACAGACAGATGATAAGCAACAGCTGGGACACGATAAGAAATAAGAGAGGGGAGGAGAGGGACAGAAAGATAGGCAGAGAGCCAGAGAGAATAAAAAAAAAAAGAGAAAGAAAGGATCAGGAGAGAAAATGAAAAATAACAAGAGAATGGAGGAGAGAGAAGGGAAGAAGGAGAGAGACTTGGACGCCACACAGGGACATTATTCACACTGAACAAACTTCAAATGAAGCCTCGATCCGTCACACCCTCACTGACCACAGACCTCATCACTGTAAGTCATCATACCTCTCACAGTGTGTGTGTGTGTGTGTGTGTGTGTACGTGTGTGTACGTGAGTGTGTTTGTGGGCCCCTTGATCATTGCTCATTCGAGGGAAACAGACTTTCTCTTGACTATAGCTCAGCTCAGTTCTCTCACCATTTTGTGTGTGTGCGTGTGTGCGTGTGTGTGGGAGTGCGGATCATAGCTCATTGAGAAGAAACGGAGCTTCTCGGAAAACACACTTCTCCCCAGCATAAATCAGCGAACACTGAGGATCCTGACTCGCAGCCAAGCAGACTCACACATTTCTTTAGCCAAAAGCACCGAGCACACACTGCTACCTAAGACATACGAGTCTACCAACAATTGTGCAAGGGCATTTTTTTTTTTTCGTCAATGAAGACTAAAATAGATGCACAAACCTTCAGACAAATAACCAAGTAAGTCTGTTTTAGTCTATTTGAGCAGCCAGCCGGAGTATTTTCAACTGTGCAGTCAATCCAAATGCTGTAGGCTACCTTGCCTCAAAGTACAGAATGTCAGTCAATGGCAACACCCCAATTTAGTCTTTAGGTACAATCAGTCATCTGAAAACTAAAATGGACATATAGCCTATACTGATATTATTACGTTGTGATGCCATTATAGATTGATACACTGTTAGGTTGAGAAAGCCTTCCCCACAACATAAATTAGGCTGAGTAAACAAAATAAAGGTTGGTAGGTTTGTAATGTAACAACACTTTTTATTTTATTTATTTTTTTTTTTTATGTTCAATGCTGTTTAAAGGATAAGGCTGGTGTTTTTTAATGCATTGCTTACCGTCAACAAATCCTATGAAAATAACAAAATCAACAACGCATTTGCTCTACTCCCGTTACTTTCTGACTCCCCACGTACCGTTTTTAGCCGTCAACCTGGAAGTCATTGGCTCCAATTGTAAGCTAAAAACCTTGAAATACAGCTCACAGACGTAGTTTCAATTTTAAAAATCGCTAACTGTTACCACGAAAAGTCAGGCTGTTGTAGTTATTACCAAATCAAATTCAAATGGGAACAAATTCTTCATTACGCCAGGGACTATTTTCGGTGCTACGGAACTACTTTCCTGAGATCGCAAACGTGTTTACAGCCGCTTATTAAGTTGTTTGAGGGAAAATTCGGCCGGCCCGGTGCATCGTGATGATGAAATATGTTGCCCAGAGCAGCGGCATGGCTCTTTGACGTGTTTTTAATCGTTTTTTTAATACAATGGAGTTCTATGGCTGCTGGGACATGGCTTCATTGGGCACCGACTACATGGACGAGACTTGTTGGCAAAACAACAAGTCTGATTTAGTTGCAGTTGCTGATTTTATTTTCATAGGATTTGTTGACGGTAAGCAATGCATTAAAAAACACCAGCCTTATCCTTTAAGCCAAGTTATCCTGAAGTAACCTAGCACTCAGAGCTAAACTCAGTCTCTGATTTATAGTGACATCACCAGACAAACTGAATGGGCTCTAGCACAAAGCCTAAGTTTTTTACATGGATACATAGAGTCCACTGTCTACAGTGGACTCTATGTCTCTCGCTGTGCCTTTGCACTGTATGTGACATCCTGTTGTTATTGTATCATGTGTCTCTGGCACTTGGCAAATAGCGTGATTCTGATTCTCAATATCACACCTCAGACACACACAGGAAATATTTAATGCCTTGAAAAACAAAAGTTAATTTAGACTGCAGAAAATTTCCGAATTTCAAGAATTTGTACCAGAGTGAATAATGACATCACTTACTGAATCATTTAATCAGATTGAAAAGCATAACAGCACAATGAGTGTGTCTTTGCCCTGGGGAAGGGGAGGAGGTGTAATTGTATCAATTATAGTTTGGGTTGGTAGTGGGAGAGGAGAGGAGGAGAGAGGGGGGGAGAAGAGAGAATGATGAAATGTGGCGAGGAGAGCAAGGGAGAAGAGATGAGCTTGGGAAGGGTTGGGAGAGGAGAAAGGAGGTGAATGTGGAGAGGAGCTGAGAACGATAGTTACGTATTGTAACTGTAGTTCTATGATCACAGGCGGAGCCCTCTAACAGGGCTCTATTGGCTTAGCCACTCATCTAGTCGCCTCAGCGCACTGAAAATGTGCATGCACGTGCTCAGCCAATCAGGATGAGCCTATACACCCTCTATGGGGCCTCGCATTATAAATGACGAGCGGCCCCTCATTCAGCATCCACTAAGTCTTCAGCGACTCATGGAGCGTCAGGGCGAGCTGTTAGAGGGCTCTGCCTATGATCATAGAACTAGAGTTACAATACGTAACTATCGTTCTATTTCACACAGGCTTCGCCCTCTAACAGGGCTCTATTGGCTTAGGGGGCGAAGCCTGATGACTTCACTCCCTGCCGAGACTAACACAAAGGATCTGCCGTCTGAAGCTCATCCGCCGGCCGAAATGGTTGAGAGGCCGCTCTGCCCTCATCAAGTCCACGTTCTTCTGGACGAGTGAGGTGGGCCAAAGAAACAGCGTGCCGGTCTGTTGTTTATCCACCGTTCTTTCATGGAAAAAAGGTGGAGAGTTCAGAGCGACTCCCAGCGATGCATCCCGTCGTCCCAAAGCACGATCGGGTGGGTCAAAGTTGCCGATACCAGCCTCCAATGCACACTGACTCACGAGACCGGAGAGCGGGGAGTGGTTACGCAACGTATCAGTCGCTCGCCGCTCCGCTGTGTTTTCCGTGTGGAAGACAGGCAGAGCGGTAAAAACCTTCCAGCTTCCTTCCTGTTGTCAGTCCGTGGGACAGCAGGGTGGGTTGGTGATACTGAGACCATCAGCCGCCCCATTTCGGCCCGAAGACCGGGGGGGAAGGGGGTTACCGAACCACCGAACCATTTGCTGCTCCGCCTCGCTTCCCGTGTGGGAAGAGAGCAGAGAGCAAAATGATGGCTGTGATCGCCGCTCTGGCCGGTTTCCCTTGTGGGAGGAGGACAGAAAGCAATTGGCCGTCAGGGTGATAGGAATAGGCTCTTTATGGAAGAAGTAATTTGTTTTATTACAAACAAAGACATCAATCACATAAGGCACAATGGGAACATTTTCAGGAACATTGTGGGGGGATGCGCGGACAACGCCACTAACACACGGCTGGGGCTGAACAGAAGCCTCGCAAGCCGGGTCGGTTCCCCCCTCCAGCAGTGAGTATCGCTTCTTGCTGGGCGGCTGGTTCCCAGCCTTCCCAGAACAAGCCAGCGGTTGACGGGGGCCTGGGGTCCTCTCTGGGCCGGTGGCGGAGGACGAGTGTCGCCATCGGAGCGGGCCGGTGGCGGAGGACGAGTGTCGCCATCGGAGCGAGCCGATGGTGGGGCGGGCTGCGTCGCGGACGCCGGCGGGGGGCGAGAGGAGGACGTAGCGGAAGAGGAAGCCACATTACGCCGTCCACGCCTCTTGGACGCCGGCGTATGCCGTTCCCTCGAGTCCTGCGAGGAAGTCTTCTGCTTGGCGGAAGAAGACACCAACGGCAGATGACGGCGTAGCTGAGCCTGAGCGTAGCCAAGGTGACGGATGCACCGAAGAGCCCATCAGGCGACAGCAGAGCACCTAGCAGGTCCTCCTTGTCCTTCTTCTGAAGGGCTGTCAGACCGAGCCACACGTGCCGAGCCCCGACGGTAGACAGAGCCATGACGCGTCCAGCGGCAGCGGCGACTCCCCTGGTTAGAGTGTTCATCTGACCCGCAATACGGGATACATGATCCAATTCAGAAGCGGAGAGGGAGGCTTTCCCTGTCGACATGGTGGATAGGAACACCCCCAGCAGCCCCAGGTTATTGGTCATGGCTGCCGTCTGGGCCGCCAGGTGGAAAAACTTGCTGTAAAGTTCTACTGTCTCCTTGTCTCTGGGTTGAGGAGGAGCATGTCTCCTGCTGCCAGACCAGCTGGTTGAGCCATAAGAGAAATGGGCGGCCAGCGCGTCATCGAGCGGGGGAAGACCAGAGCGACAGATAGCAGCTTTCCCGTGGACATTAGAAAAATCAGAGAGGCCGGAGATAGGAGCCTTGCAGCGGAGCGGCTCCTTCCAGGATGCTTCCACAGCCGCCCAAATCTCGTCCAAGGCAGGAGTGACGAAGACCGGCTTGGTCTCTGCTGCCTGCCAATAGACTCCCTGGGCCAGGCGATCAGCGGCGCGAGGGGGTTCGGGGGGCAGAAGTCCTCATCACGTTGGGGAAGTCTTGTCTCAACGATGGATGAGGTAGAGTGGCGGAGGTGAAGGGTGCAGCCGTGACGGAGACGGAGGAGATGTTGTCATCGCTGTCCCCCGGCGGCATCCCTTCTTCATCTTCCGCTACCAGGGGAGGAGCCGGCAGCGGAAGCGCTGCGACAGGGGCAGAGGAGCAGGGCTCGGGCGTGCCACCGCCGGCCTCCGCTTCGCTGTCTTCACAGCGGAGCTCGATTTCACCGCCCGCAGTGTGTTCCGGGCTGAGGCACTCGAAACACGCCTCATGCGGATCCGTCGTCGCGATCAGGCCGGGGCAGCCCGGGCAGTCTTTAGCGATGTTGGTCTCAGACAATGCCATCCTAGGCAAACTTGTTCGTCAGGCGCTGAAGAAAAAGCGGATGCTGAATGAGGGGCCGCTCGCCATTTATAGTGCAAGGTCCCATAGAGGGTGTATAGGCTCATCCTGATTGGCTGAGCACATGCATGCAAATGTTCAGTGCGCTGATGCGACTAGATGAGTGGCTAAGCCAATAGAGCCCTGTTAGAGGGCGAAGCCTGTGTGAAATAGAACTATGTGTACTATACATACATAGGCAATGATTCTCTAGATATAAAGCTTACAATTTAAAGTGTATAGCCAGAAGACAATCTTCAAGTCCAACCTCTCTGTTAATGTGTAAAACATGTAAACATGTTATATGTGTACTTCACTTTTCAAGAAAAAATAGCATCCTATACAGACAAGAGAGTCAGAAGCAACAGTGTTCTACAAACTGTCACTATTAGAAAAATAAAATCAATAAAATATATGTATGCTCTCTACATTGTGCATATCATCAATTCATATACACACTGCATTTTGCAAATATTTTGACCTAACAGCTGCAATCGATATACTGTTTATTTTAGTAAAGATAGTGTCCTCTACAGGCAAGGTTGAAGAGAGTAATCCATACAGAATGTGACACAGGTATGAGGTGAAACAGAGTTCACTGGTGGCAGAGGGAAAGAAAAAGATAGAGAGAAGGGAAAAGACAGAGAGGAAATGAGATGGGGAAATACTGAAAAAAGAAAGAAAGAATGAAGGAAAGAAAATATGGAAAGAGAAAAGCATAGGACAGAGGAAAAGGAGAAATGGAAAGAAGAGAGAGATCCTCAGTATACAGAGGAGATTTTAATCCGACGTTGGAGTGTTATTTTTCAGCAGTATTGATGATGGTGGTGTAGCAGATATGCGCATGCAAGCACACGCACACACACACACACACACACACACACACAGTGTCAAGGTGGTAGGGAGAGTAGGCAGATCGCCTGGGAAGAATTAAATTTTCATCAAAAACTGCTGAGACCTGAGGGACCATCACACACACACACACACACACACAAACACACACACACACGCTTCTTCAAATGTAAAGAAGAAAATGCAAACAAAAACATGCACACACCCACACCCACACACACACACACACACACACAAGGGCCCACGTAACATACCAATCTAGCCCTTATCCCCTGAGAAATCAGGTGTAAGAAACAATCACAATAAAAGATGGCCACAGGAGACACATCAGCAGGATAACGTCCCTGTCTGTCTCTAACCATAATGTGCTTGTTCTCACTTGCCTAATGGAATGATCAAAGGCTAGGTTTTTGTGTACCTGTGTGTGTGTGTGTGTGTGTGTGAGAGAGAGAGAGAGAGAGAGAGAGAGAGAGAGACAGAGAGACAGAGAGAGAGGAAGAGAAAGAGAGAGAGAAATGTCTCCAGCCCAAGTTCAACAGCAATAGGATTGATTTTGTTCTGATCTGTTCAGAGTGAAGAAATGAACACCATGGAGGAGAATAGAATCAAGACTTGGAGAGAAGAAATAAAGAAAGAAAGAAAGAAAGAAAGAAAGAAAGAAAGAAAGAAAGAAAGAAAGAAAGGAAGACAGTTTAACAACATTCCCCCTAATGTAGCAACAACTTTTTCAAATTTACGTTGGATTGAAAAAAAAAAACATTTTGACTAACAGCCTCCTTCCAGAACTTTTGAGAAAGTTACTTGTTGCCATGGACGGCGAGCTCTGCACGCCGTCGATGTCTGCAACCTGCCTTCTTCCGGAGGCGCAGCGGAGATGATGATAGAAAGAGTGACCGACACAAAGTGAAAGAAAGAAAGGAGGGAAGAGCCAGAGGGAAGGAGAGAAAGAAGAGCAGATGGAGGGAGAGAAAGCGAGACGAGCAGTGGGGCCTGTCAAACTATTAACGTCATGGTGTGAGCCGGGGGCTCCTGGCGACACAAGAGATGAGTGGACATATTTAGCATAGAGCCCACACACACACACACACACACACACACACACACACCAGACTGCTCTGCAACAGATAGCCAACCTACAGTATTCCATCCAAAACTGCCATGCGTGAACTTGCACTGTTGTGTGCATACACGCACGCATATATAACTGTTATTACCTGCGACGGTTACCACACACACACATACACACACATACACACGTTAGTAGTGGGGGAAGGGAGGAGCGGGGGGGGGGGGGGGGGGGGATCTGTGTGGTGTCAACAGACTGTTCTTGCTATGCAACAGAGCGAACATTTGTGACATTGCACATTTCACTGCCTCGTACTTCTGTCGGAAATTCAAATTCGCTCTCTGTGGAAAACTCACAAGGACTGCCAGGTAATTCTTTTCAGTTTGACCTGGAAAAGTTCAACAGCTCCTCACTTTAGAGACTCCGTGTTGCTCGCTCTTACTTCATTTTCATTATGCTCCCGTCTCTCCAGCCTTGGCGGTTGGATGTCCATACACTGCGTCCTTTGCTTCCTCAGACACGCCACAACGTTGGACTAAATCCACCAGTGTGTGTCCTCAGAGTCTCTTAAAACAGGTCAAAGGCAAGAGAGACAAGGAGGGATCTTGCCACAAAAAGTGAAGTTAGATGTGTAACACAAACTATTTGATTGGATTGACCTGATTTACACTGCCAGCTTCTCAGATTCTCCCAGATTGCAACAAATCATTTCCTTTCTGTCTAAATATAGTGTATCAAACCCAACAAATGACACAGAAACTAATTCTTTTTTTTTTTTTCCTGTAGAGACGAAAAAGAGATGAAAATACACACATATTTTAGCTGGGTTTAAATCTGATAACTCACACAGAATAGACACACACACCCTGACAGTGCAATCAGTGAATGGATTCAAGATGTTTATTATAATTGCTAGTTGGTCACCACTGGCTAGTCTCCCCCACTCCCTTTGGCACTGAAGCTCTGTCATAATTAGCATTCCAGTGCAGACCCTAACAACCTTTGATGAGGTTTCTGCCGCTAATAGCTGATTTCACAATATCTGCATGAGTAATAGTGTTTCAGACATGTTCAGGGTAGAGACCGCTAATTTACATTGGAAATCGCCCATCAGAACCGCCTAAGGGTCACAGTGGCAGAGTTGATGTAGAGGTGTGTGTGTGTGTGTGTGTGTGTAGCTGTCCTCCACAAACCTATTCAGTTTCTCACTAAACCTTTGACCAGTGAGAAGTTCACACTAGTCCCAACCCAGCAACATTCCCTTTCATTTATGAGTGTGTGTGTGTCTGCGTGTGTGTGCTTGCTTCTTGTTCTCTGTTTGCACTTGCATGTCTGTGTGCATTGTCGACCACTGCAGTGATAAGTTCACACTATACATGCTTCTCTCTCTCTTTCTCACTATATATCCCTCCTTTCTTCCTGTTTCTTCTCCCTCTCTCTCTCTCCCTCTCTCTCTCTTTCTCTCTCTCACCCTCTCCTCCTCTCCCTCCTTTTCCCACTGTCTACCCATTGCGGATTCAGAGAGCAACCACACTTCTCCAGCAATTCTCTTTCACAGGGCTATAAACACCCAACCCCAAGTTATCCCACCACTCTCCTGACAACACAAACACCTATCCCATTTACCACTGTGTGTGTGTGTATGTGTGTGTGTGTGTGTGTGTGTGTGCATGTGTGTGTGTGTGTGTATGTGTATGTACAGCAGCGATTTAACAAGCAGCAAGACACAGAAACTGAGTGTTTATCAGATATCAGACACACTGATTTCCCTCTGCACTGGAGGCACTTGAAGGATAAAAATAAATGACACATAAAATACACCGAATATACAAAATCCAGAATCCAGGTAAAAGCCATTATCCCTTATTGTTTTCCCCTATACCAATCACAAAGGAGGAGATGGAGATAAACAGAAGCAGATGAGTTAGAGAAGGATTTTTAAGCTTTGAGACAATTGACGTGGATTGTGCAAAAAAGGGGCTGCAACTTATCAGGAAGATGTACCTTGGTACCTTGATACCACCTAGATTACATAATAAAGGTAGATGTGTTTAATCATTGAATCAAAAAAGTGCATTTTAATCAACCCTTTTCTCATCTTGTGTAAAGCTACGTTCACACTGCAGCTTAAAGTGTACCAATTCTGAAATTTCCCCTCACATGTATACAGATCTGATGATTTCTAACCTATGTGAACAGCAAAAAAACGCATGGAGTCTCATTTTTTTCAATTCTGCTCTCTGCCACATGGATATGTGATACAAAGTCAGATCCCACGGTATTGGAATTTGGAGACTGTCAGCGTTGCTATGACAAGTCTAAGGGAAGTCTTATGTCAGTCACCTGAGACTAGCATGGAGATTAGCATGGAGAGCGATGAGACACAACAATGGGAAGATGAAGACATAGCCGGCTTGACTGGTGTTTGGGGAGACACTTCAATTCAGTCAAAACTTAAACACTCTGCACATGCGTGTCTTTTCCACACCGCTGTCAGTTCATATTAGTATTGGATATGGGTTATATCCTAGAATACAAAAGTCAACAAAAATCAGACTTGAGCAGCAATTTGGAAATGAGCATGAAGGCCTGCGGTGTAACATGGTCCCTGGTTTAGAGCGCTCTCTCTCTCTCTTTCTCTCTCTCACACACACACACACACACACACAAACACGCATACATGCACAGTCCAGCAATACTGTTTCTCAACCACCAAGCCTCCATGAAACAGCCAGGGCTTCTCATCATCCCAGGTCTCCTAACTCCTGCATTCTGCATTATCAGCTCTTTGCGTGTGTGTGTGTGTGTGTGTGTGTGTGTGTGTACTTCTGTATACATACCCCTGTAAACCCCAAAGCGTAGGATTGTACTGATAAAATCCCCCTTTCAAGGTCACAGTGGATTTACCAGTGATGATAATAGACTGTGACACTTACTGATATATCTACCATAATAACAGGTAGGTTAGCTTTGTTTGGTGTCACTCTAATAGTCACTCTATATCACTGTATATATCACTAGCCTGGTTTTATATCAGCCACTATCTTGAGTGGTCTCAGAAAATCCAATAGAGTGGAATCCATTACGATTGAGCAGAAACTGTCTCTGTTATCATTCTCACATTTATAGTTTCATTGTCTGTAAAGCACTTTGTATCTCTGTTTTGTGAAATGTTACATTTACCACAATTACCATAAACCTGTGTATGTGCATTACTGCTATCTACAGTAGTCTTTCCGAAACCTATTCAGTCATACATGTTGTGATGGAACAAATGGGAATTTTAACGGATGACAGGATTTTTTATGAGGAGCTAGTTTCCTGCCTCTCCACCAGAGGTGTTCCCTCTCATCATTGGACTATCAGCTGTAGTACCAGTAGTCACTTTTCCACTATACAACTAAGTGGAGCTTGCTAGGGTTCAGGCCAACCCAACATGTTTATAACATGTTTATACCACAATTTGTTCAATTTGTCAGTAACCCAGTTTACAAATTATCTTAAAAAAAAAAAGGACGAAGTAGGAAGCATATAATTGTAATTTGAGTAGACATAGCCCATCAGGTGCTTTCTCCAGTGTTCTTATAAAATCCCTTAGACTTATATAAATTATGATGGAGAGGACTGTAAATGGGTACAAGCATGGAATTTCCAGATTTTTTGACTAGTTGAGGCTAGTTTTTCGATATCTTTAGCAGCCCTTTGTTGTTGTAATGGTTGGCTTGTATCACCATGCATATCTATCTTATCAGGTGTGCCAGTAAATAAAACCTACACCAATGCCACTAAGACAAATTCCTGTATATTTATTATACTTAGCAATTAAAGTGATTCTGATTAAGCTTATTACTTACAAATTACATGCATTAAGGCATCACAAGATTTTTGATATTCATATGATAAAACACTGTTTCCTGAACCAGATTAGATATTATTCTACACTGTTGTATTTCTACTGAATGTTGAATGTGTGTATACAGTGTGAGTATTCTGTTCATAGTACGTCTTACACTATGTATGAGGTTGTGTTTTCCTTTACCATGCTGTGTCAGTATGTACTGTGAAACCCTGTATACTGTCAATATGTCTTCACATCAATGTCAATAAGACAAATCCCTGAATATTTACTGCATTTGATGATTAAAATTATTCTGATACTGCATCAGTAAACACTGAATTTGGGATGTAATGTAATCAATAAAATTGGGTGAAACAGCATGTGACATAAATATTTTATATTATATGTATTTATTTATTTTATTCCCATCAAGCTCAGGAAGCTGTGTTTGTACTTTTTCTGTACAAAGCTGTGTTTCTCCCTGAGTGGCAAATGACACAGTAACTACAATGTTTTGGTGTTAAATACTGTGAGGTATTCTTTCAATAATTAAGCATATATCACATATTAGTTTTGTCAATCGCATTGATTCAGACACATGGAGAAAACATTCCACATGGAATGGAATTGATTGTTGTTGTTTTTTTCATTTGGAACATTTACTGTACAATTTTTAATTTACTACTCTAAAATTTCCTATGTAAATTGCCTGGGATGCCTGCCTGACTTCCATTTACACAAAAGCTAATTACTTTAATTTGCCAGTCAAAGTTGCCATACTGACAGCTCTTTAATGCAGCACAATAATGCCTCCACTACTACTAGTCCACATATTATACAGGCCGTAGCTAACACTTCATTGTCAATTAGTGTTTCTCTGTCACTGTGTCAGCACAATGTTGTCAGCGTTTCACAAGCTATATTTGTCATTTTTAATTGCCACCAATTGAACAATTATGATTGTGTCTGTAAAATATCTTGCTATTGGGTAACAGGCAATTAGCTCTCACCACTTGAGGCAATCGCACACATACACACACACACACAAGCACCGAACACACTTGTGAACACATCGCATCAGCATACGTGTGACAAACATATATATGCATATGCGTGCAAACACACATGTGGACACACACACACACACACACACACACTTGATTGTCTTTAAACTCTTGCTGCTGAGCTCAGCAACCATGCAAAGTCAGCTCATTTCCTGCTTCTTTGCATTTTGTGCCGATACTTCACAATTCATTAGTGATTCATTACACTTATTAAGGCATTTAGAGTGTATTGTCTGTATTTTATTATTGATTGATAAGTGTGATAAATACTGACTGATTAAATGAAGTTAGATAGCGTCTAGCCCAAGGAAACCCAATATGAAAGGGGGATCTATTTAAACAATCTCTACGATAACAGCATAAGCATTTAGACAGTTATGATGGGAATCTATATTAATCCCCATAAAAAGATAGCAGCATCCCTGGAGCTGCTATCAGTGCCTTGCTCAAGGACACTTCAGCAGGGCAGATGCTTACCGAGGCTTGAATCTGGGTCGTTCCGTTGAAGGACAATCTCTCTATCCACTAGGCCATTCTGACGGCCAAACATAAACACATTTTTCTGTGTCTGTGTATATTGACGGTTTGGAAGATGAGGTTCTAAGGCTTTGGAGCTCAATCAAACTCAGAGTCTCAGGAAACAACCAATTGTGAATCAGAAGCAACAGAGTTCAGTCAATGAAGAACCGTGGAGGAAGACAGCAGGTCACTATCAAGAGTTTTATTCAACAGACAACACAGGTGCGTCAGAGTACACAAGATATACAGACTAACCCATGCCTTTATAAAGATAACTCGTGACTCATACTGGGTCCCAAAAAGACCTTGAATGACAACAGTGAGCAGTTCTACACACACTCATCTTGACGCGGTACTGACACAGTAGCATGGTCAAACTTGACAATCTTTTGGTAAAATAATCTCATAGTCTCATCCATATCAGTACAGCTTGTGTCCTATGACATACAACAAATCTCTGAGTGATATGACTCAGTCGCTGACTAAGGCCTGTGACTGTCGGAAACATGAGCTGTTTAGAAGATTGATTCATTCTAATTCCTTCAATATGCATGTGTCTTTGGATGGGTGTCTGTGCTGTGCTGTGCTGATGCGTATGTGTGTGTGTATGTGTGTGTGAATCCCCAGTAAGACATACAGCAGAGGCTCATCTCTGAGCCTCTAGATTAGCACTAAACTCTGAGGCCTACCATCCTCCCATCTCCATCAGTTCACAATCCCATATTTTCACTTAGCTTCCTCCTTATCTCTCTTTCAATTCTACACTACACTACATCGATTTTCTCTACTTTATTTTTCATACCACCCTTCCTTTCCATCCTTCTCTTTCCTCCGTTTCTGACCTCTTTAACACCTCTCATTCCTCTGCTTTCTTTGCCCATCAATCCATTTTCCAGCTGCTTATCCACATCGGGGCAAGCAGTAGGGCTGTCGCAATAACCGCAATATTGCAATACCGTGCTATAGACAAGCCAACCACGGTGGATGACAAGCAACCGCCACAACCGCGCTATGTTCACGTTTTTTCTTTTTTTCATGAGGCTAGGCACTTCTTGTTTTACACTTCAATGCATGTGTATTGAATATTAAATACATTCATAATGAAAACAATAAGAGTGTATTGTTTCCCGCCAACAGCGTTTACTTGGAGCCTTTTAATCAGAATTGTAGCCCAATCAGAATAAAAATGCCTCATATAAACGCCTCAATCAGAATAAACTGGCCGATCCGAATGAAATTTCATTCCGTTTGAGAGGGGTGGTTTAACCCTTTCATAATCCGGTCGATGGATAAAATTTAATCATGTAAACACTCATTCCGATCACTTTCTTTATCTCGCCTCTTTCTGCACATGCTCGCGCATTTAACGTAAGTTACGTCAATTACGATACCCTTTTTTTCCGGGAGGATTCGAATGGATGTGCTTGTTATTAACCCGGGGCGCTCGGGCTTGATGTAGGCGGTGCAGCCCGTTTTTATATCAAGTCCTGACTCCGCCTCTCCGGGCCAGTTTCGGGTTTACAGCGGTGAAAATTACAAATGGACCCAATCATTGCGGGGGCAAAAGAAAACGTCTTTTTCTGACACTTATGGAGTCGTATGTTTTGATAAAACTGTTGCTTCATCAGAAAGAACAGCAGTAAAGAAATAACCGACGCAGGTCCATCTTTTAAAAACATAAGCCCATGTTAGTGCTGGATTCGGTGTTTTGCGCATGTCAGAAACTTTTATTCTGATTACATACTGTGAAGCATGTAAACGCACATCTTAATGCGATCGTTATATTTAGCGCTCATGTAAACACTTGCGTAGCAATCTTCCTTCGGAACAATTTCATTCAGAATGAAAAAAAATGTCTCATTGGCGACTTTGTCACTAGATTTAGCGACTTTTCAGAACCCCCTGGCGACTAGCGACAAATCTGGCGACTTTTTCTGACCATGGGGAACAATGTTAAAGTGTTGAATCCCAAAGCATTTGCCAGTAAATTGGTACGGCTGATGCCGGTTTGCTCTACTTGCTTGTCATCCAGAGAGGTCTGATGATCACAGTGCTTCCCACACACAGCGTAGCCCCCCTCCCTCTGCTGCGAGCGGAGACTGTAGGTTATATATTGATATGCAAATTAGCATGTGACATCATCCGGCGACTCCTTATCGCATACACCGCATACCGCGCTGTTGAGCCACCCTAAATTCCTTCCTTCACCGCAACAGCCCTAGCAAGCAGAGCAGCCCAGATGTTGTTTTCCCCAGCAACTTCCTCCAGTGTGTCCTGCCTCTACCCTGAGGTCTTCTCCCAGTTGGTCCCCACTACGCCTCCAAAGGGAGGCGCCTGGAGGGCATTCTTGCCAGCTGCCCGAACCATCTCAACTGGCTCCTCTCAATGTGGAGGAGAAGCAGCTCAAAACTGCGGCCCTCCCCAATTACTGAGCTCCACAGAATCACAAATAGCGAGGGCATGCGACCCTGCAGAGAAACCTCATTTCAGCTGTTTGTATCCGCAATCCCTTTTTCCAGTCACTACTCAGAGCTCATAGGTGAGAGTTGGAACAAAGATCAACCAATAAATTGAGAGCTTTGTTTTGTGGCTCTTGAGCTTGAGGTGCATCAGCTACTGCAGCTGATGCACCTCAAGCTCACAATCCTTCTTACTCCCATTCGTGAATAAGATGCCTGAATGAGATCTTGAGATACCTGAACTCCTCCACTTGGGGCAGCTGCTCACCCCTCACCTGGATGGGACAAGCCACCTTTTTCCAGGAGAGAACCACGGCCGGAGACTTGGAGGTGCTGATCCTCATCCAGACTGTATCCCGTTCAGCTGAAGTCAGAAGGATGACATCATCCGCAAACAGCAGAGATGCCACCGTAACGTCATTGAGCCCGACACTCTCCAGACCTCAGCCGCCCCATGACATCCTGTCCATGAATATCACAAACAACAGAGGGGATCATCCTTGTTGGAGTGCGACGCCCCCCTTGAAAAAGCTTGACTTAATGCCAAGAATGTGCTCTCGCTCTGAGTGTATAGGGACTGAATGGCTCACAGCAGAGAACCCGGTATCCCATACTCCCGCTGCACCTCCCACAGGATGCCTTTGGGAAAATGGCCATAAGCCTTTTAGAAATCCACAAAACACA
>NC_136020.1:13319238-13371738 GCF_048128805.1 Centroberyx gerrardi
CCCTGCAAACCCAACAGGGAAGTTTCCCAGTTTCCCAGTCAAGTAAAATTGAAACAATCTTTTGATGTGAACCTCAGTTTGTGTGTGTTTAAGTCCTTTGTGTGTGTCACTTTTTTTAGTTTGTCGGCAAAAATCGTTGATGCTGCTGCCACCAAACAAAGGTGATCTACTCTAACAGAATCAGGCAAAAGCCACATTACACACACACACACACACACACACACACACACACACACACATGCATGCACACACACACACACACCTTCCAGTCAGGTTGCAGCAGCAGCTGGAGTTGACAGTGTACAGTCTTGATAGATGTTGTCCTCTGTGACGCTCTCACACCAAACCTGAGGTGGTCAAAGGGAGGAGAGGAGCCCTACCACTATGTGGCTCTATCCATTATTGATTAGAGAGGGAAGGAGAGAGTGTATGTGCGTGCGAGAGAGAGAGAGAAAGCGAGAGAGAGAGAGAGAGAGAGAGAGATGGACACAGGGTGAGTGAGAGGGGGTTTGGGGCAGAGAAAGTGGGGCAAGAGGGAGCAAAGTGTAGGGGAGCAATAGAAAGAGAGAGAGATGGACCGGGGAAAGTGGGGGCAGGGAGGAAATAATGGGAACAGACTGATGAAGGCAGAGAGAAAAAGAGGAGGGAAGGGAGAGGGAACAACCAGAATTTGGGGAGATAAAAAGGAGAAGAGATGCAGGGGCAAGAAGGAAGGAGAAAAGGGATGAAGATAGAGGGTGGAGACAGAGAGATGCTGAGAGAACAGTATACAGAAAGTTATATGCATGGCGACCAGCACTTAATTTACAGTGCCACAGGCAGTTATCAATAATAAATCGCTGTACAAGGTTTCCGTGACTTCATATTAACATGTATTTGTATCATGCTGAACCTTGCAGTACGAGCCATGCCTTTCACATATTAATGCATGAAATAAGTATTATACAGCAGGGTGGGGGTTTGGGGATATAAATAACACACAGATATAAATCCGACCTGGTGACACACGATGTAAAATGTAGTGTTGAGACCAGTAGAGGCTGTCGATCTTCTCAGTGATTTTCAGTAAATATGGAGTAATGATTCACTGATGCTAAAATGCTACATATAGCATCTTTAAAGCTGTAATCAGCAAAATTTTATGATCACTAGAGAGCGACAGAAACCGCAACTCATTTGTAAATAAAGCACAGCAAAGCCACTGCACTACACAGTCCCTCCAGGAACTTGCGACTTCGCGATCGCAATAATTAACGCAAATTCAAGAAATCTCCGCAATATTTGCGAGAGCTTGCAGTTTTGCAAAATTGCCGCAACTTTTCCACATGAAATGGCCAAATCAACAGACCACTTGTGATTTGGACCAATTGTCGCATTTCGTGTTGTCGTAACTTACGTCATCGCAGCGCGCATTCAGGTGGAAGATGAACAAAACTCACCTGCCAACAAAAATCACTGCCATAGACCGTGCAAAACAAAACAAAAGCAGCAAGAATCGAGGTGAGTGCAAAATTCAAGCTCTTGGAAGAGTTAATAGCTTAAACGGAGAGTGGGAGAGAATAGGGGGAGGCTGTGTGTGTGTGTGTGTGTGAGTGAGAGAGAGAGAAAGAGAGAGAGAGAGAAAGAGAGTGAGAGAACACTTTTTTTTTTCCTTTGCTTGCAATTTTTCCCAATTCCCGCAATTTTAGCGCAAAAAGAGCACATATAACCTCGCAAATTGTATCGCAATTTTTGAGAAAAGCCGCAGCAAAATCAAGCATTTTTGGCCGCAATAATCACAAAAAAACTCTGCGAAATCCTGGTGGGACTGACTACAGAGGCCTACCAAGGACAAACATTGCAAAGGACCATGAAAAAATGCTAATAGCTAAGCTAAAGGTACCTATGGAGAAGTGTCGATGGTTACCAGAACAGTTTACCCTACAGCCAGTTCTGTAGGGTGAAAAGAATCTGTAAAAAACCCTCCGATTTGAACCGCAATTTGGCTGATATGCAAAGGAAATTCAAAGAAAGGGGTTATAATGACACTCAGATAAATACCGCTGTTTATGAGATCAACTCAAAACCGAGGTCAGAATTGTTCAATAGACGGTCAGAAAAGAAAGGACAACCCTCCATTATCTTTTCCACCTGCTATTCTAAGTGCGCTGAACAATTTAAAAACATTTTACATAAACACTGGCATATTCTGAGGACAGACAGACTTCTAGACAAAGCCTTTTCTGAACCCCCTATGGTTGTGTTTTCTCGGGGTCAGAACCTCAGAGACCATTTGGTCATGTCTGATTCACCCCCCCTTTCTGTGTCTCCACAACATAAACTTGCTCCTATTCCTAATGGTAACTATAGATGTAGTTCCTGTGCCCAATGTAATGGCACCTACAAATGTCATTATTTCAAACATCCTCATTCTGGTAAAAAGATCCCCATAAAAGGTATCATTACATGTACCACTAGAGGTGTTATTTATGTACTTACCTGCCCTTGTGGTAATGCATATGTGGGAAAGACCAAACGTGAACTTAAAGTCCGCATAGCAGAACATCGTAGTACCATTAGATGCAAAAATGTTACATACCCAGTCTCTGCACACTTTGTAGAAGCCAATCACCCTGTTTCTTCTTTACGTTATGTGGGTATTGAAAAGGTTTCTGTGCCACGAAGAGGGGGGGACATAGATGCCTTATTATTGAGACGAGAGGCAGCATGGATCTATAACCTTAAAACCCTTGCACCATTGGTCTTAATGTTGACTTTAACCTTAGACCTTTTTTGTAGTTTCTTTATTAATATGTTTATGCTTCTATTTTTATTAATAGGCGGTTACCCTATAGTTCCATTGCTTGCAGACCATACACCTATGATGATGGTGGTGGTTTTGCAGGTTTAGCCTATGCTGATCTCAAATGGTATTTCCATGATATTCAGGCTTATTTTTGCTATTACTCTATTTTTTTATTGTACTGTATGTATACTGCATTTAATGTGATGATGTTTTCATGTGTGGTTTATACTTAGACTTGATACTCTTTGTATGACATGGAATGGAATGTTGAGACTATATACCACTTACTAAATTGTTGTGGTCTCTCTATTGAACCTATTGTTCACGTTTTCCCTTTCCTGTGATTGGTCAGGTTACACTGATTGCCTGCACCTGTGTACCAGTGCTTTTAACTTAAGTCAAACTTGTGTCCTGGTAGATCAACCCTGATGAAGGCAGCCTAGCTGCTGAAACGTCGGTTTTGTTAATGTTTCAATAAATTATTGCATCGGAGCTACGACTGTGCGGCTACTTTCACCATTTTCATACCATTGTCGCTTTGCCAGAACTTTCTCCCGCTGAAGGTTATGTGTCCCACAATGACAAGTGAATAGGTAGGTAGCAAGTTGGGCTGCCTTTAAACAGGGAGGGAGGAGCCAAGCTAGTTAAAAAAAGAAAAGAAAAGCCACTGAATGGACCGGGAGGAGCTTCGTTCCAGACCATAATTTGACAACAAGCTTTAGAAAAGAGGTGAAAACACTAACACTGTTGGCCCGCATGTGTGGATATTGGTTTATATCATTATATCTCAATGAAATCCAGATAGCACATGTTAGTTTCAGGATTGGATATAAGGTCTAATACTTATTGCAGGTTTAGGTTTGACACATCAGGTTGGGGGACCCAGTGCATCTTGTCAGGAAGCCCAGGTTTATTAGCAGCACCCCTGACAGTGGTTGAAAAGCACAGAAGTGTCATTGTAACTTCACCACATCTGCTCCAGTGATACTGCAGTGACCAGCAATAGAAGACTGTGGCTGTTCAGCTGTCAGGTGTTAATGTGTCTAACTGTACGAATGTGAAGATGGGTGTTGCTATAAACGAGCATACATGCACTGTAAAACCCTTCCTGGATAAATAATGGTTACGATGTGCAGCTCCCTTCGTTGCCTTGCACACCAGCAACAACAGGCAGCCAGTGGAGGGAGCGCAGGAAGGGGGGATTTTAAAGGGGTCAGTGGTCCAGTTAAGCTGGATTTAATTGCTTCCTCAGTTGCCTGGCTTCACCTTCCACTCATTTCGTGTTTCTGACTTTTATTCACAGTAACTAGTAACATGGCATGTCAGATAAATGCAGTAATATAAAAAAATTAAAGCTATTTAGTTAAAAACGTAACAAGATATTAAGTAAAGTACAAGTGTCTACAGATTGTACTCATTTCCAGCTGCTTATCCACATCGGGGCAACACCACCCTCTCTAGCAAACAGAGACTTCAACTGTATAAGCCACAACATATAGAAGGTGCGTGAGGAGATGATGGAAAAAATATAGTTCAAAAAACGATGCCATTGCATTGTTATTGGTCACTGACCTTGCCCTTCCTTACTTGTCAGCTGTATCCTGTTTACCAGCCTTTCTCCCCAGAAGGCCCTGATCTGAGCAAAAAAGCTAAAAATTGTATCACCCAGTTGTGTCACCATGCAACATATGTAGCTAAAAGTAGATTGAGTGCATTCTGTACATAAAAAGGATTAAGTGTTTAAAAAAAATCAAATAATGTACACCTTGACACAAGTATTTCCTTTCATTGAGAGTCTTGATCTGTGAGTTGCTCTCACCACACTTGTGATGCCAGATAATTGGAGCTGGCATTCCCCCTCTCTCAGCCAAGCATAAGCTCAGTGACGCCTTGAAAATAACATCAAAATGCTATCTTGCAATGCCCTGTGGGGCTATGCGTGGCTGTGGAGCTCTGCTTTGAAGAAATTATTTGTGTCACCGCAAATTTGCAAGGTATAGGTTATACATATTTTTCCTGCTTCTCTGATTGACATGTTACGTTCCAGCATGCAGAAATAGTTTATGTAATAGGAAGTCATTGAAGATTGACAAAAGCCAGAACTACCCCAGGGCCATGCTGTATCACATATCAATAACATGATTTCATGAAAGAGAATATATCATTAGGATAAGATACCATATGAGAGGCTACAACAAATTATAGCAGTAACCGCAATGGTAGCTTTTTCTGAAATACAGGCAGCTTTTATAGCGCAACAGCTGCTAGGCAATGGGCAATTCCTGCACGTCAAGATGTCAATGTGACATTACACCCATTTTACATGGATAACAAAAACTTAATGTTAAAAGCCTCTCAAACAGGCTGTAATGGTGCCTTTGAATAGCTGAAGTACTAGCAACACAAGCTGTATGCCACTGTGAGTACACTTGTGTTAATTTTACATAGATATGGATGGATAAGAGTAGATTTTTGCTAAATGCCTCCAGATAAAGCTGAATAATAGAGTCTCGAGTCACAGTCGGGGCACAAGAAGTCAGTTTGGCGTTAAATACATCCATATGTGCTTAATTTTGAATGTATAGGTCTATTGTCTGTTGCATGTCTTGCAGTACTGTGCTCCTATGTGACTTGTCAATATGCATCTGCATGCGTTGCAGTCATCTAGATTTGGCTGTATTCCACTGCCTTGAGTCAGAGCTGAAACACAAATGAAGATGTCTGTTTGACTACATTAATAAGCATATAGCCACTTTACTGTACATGATATGGATGGCTAAGGCTCTAAAATAATAGATTATAGTTAAAAATCCAGTGCAATGATTTTAATAGTCAGGAAAAGCCTGCTTTTAATTTATAATACGAGGAGCATCATTTTTATCTTTTTTTGATGGTTCATCTAATTTGTTAAAACTGCTTTAGTGTCCCGTTCTCTAAGCTCTGCCAAATCTCAGTAGTCTAAAATCGAAGAAGCAGCAGCTAACATTCACAGTACAAGCAGTGCTGCAATAAATAGGATAGTTTTTCAGTGGGCATGAGTCAAAATTCGACAACACTGACGGTTGTAATATGTTGGGTAACTTTTAATTTACATAGCACTGGACCTATGACACAAACCGCAACCTTATTAGTGAACTGGTTATGTCTCCTTGCATTACAGCGAAAGAGCCAGTGTCACCCCAGGGAAAACTGCACTTTTTCCTCCATCAAAGCCGAAGCCTCTAATTTTGCGAGAGGGATTTTCAGGGTTTTTTTCTCATAATGGAGGCAAATCATCTGTAAAATGCCAAAAGTTCACATGGGTGTCTATCGTCTTCCAATGTCTTGTGTTTGCATCAGTTTGGATGACTGAAGGGGAAAAGAAAAAGATCAAAAGCAGAATTATATATTGCAGTTCAACCAACTCATACTGTTGTTCATTTTGCTTTGAAATGTGATTAGCAAAATGTCTTGATGTTCCTCAACATTATCATCATCAGTTCCCCCTTGATGATGTACAAATAATAGAACCCCCCCCCCTCCTTGAAAATTCTCTGTGTATGTAAGTGACAGTGACAGAGAAAGTACAAAAGACAAACCAAGTGCCTGTGCATTTCTCTGTCCTGTCCACATTACGCTTCTGTGAAAATTCAATCCACCCATAACAACCTCTACTTCTGCTCAGCCCATCTTCAAACAACATAGGCACAGAGAAAGCAAGATCTGGAGAGAGAAAGAGACAGAAAGAGAAAAGGAAATAAGAAAGAGGAGACAGACAGCTAGAAATTGAGAGAAACAGAAAGAAAGAGAGAGTGATAGATGGAGCAAGACAGAGAAAATGAGAGTGGGAGAAATTGAGAAAAAAAAAAAAGCGAAGAAACGGAGCCCTAAGGTTCTGTGTCCACCGGGCAGCTCTTTTTTAGCTATTACTCGCTAAACAGATGCTTGGAGGGAAGCGCTGGTTGTGGCTCTTGTTGCTAAGCGACAATTGAAAAGCTGTTTGAAGCATGGCAGTCTTTTGCTAAAAGCTGAAATCTTTTTAATTTGTAGTGCACAATGCTCAGAGCACTAAAAACATGCTAAGCAATCCGCACTGTAGGGAACATGCAGCAGCAACATGGACAACAATGAGAGAAAAGAGGGTCCTTGTGGACACATAACCTAGGGAGAGTCCAGTCATGAGTCCAGGTCATAAAAGTCATCCAGGGAGAGTGAAACCAAGCTAAAAGACACCCTGTAAAGTCAGGTACAATAATTCTCTTTTGGTTGATGGGAGATTCAATAGGCCCCAGCCTTGACACTATGTGCCTTCAGGGCAAAGAGCTTTTCACAGCCTCTCACACCCCAAAGCCCCCAGAACACCACCCTCATTAAAACATCAACATAAAGGGCCTGTGAGTCTCTCTCTCTCTCTCTCTCTCTCTCTCTCTCTCTCTCCAGCAGATGCAGACACACACACAAACTTGCTCAGGCAGAACTTGTGCTTGAGCATGCACCCGTACCACTTGTGTGTGCAAACACATGCACACTTTCTCAGGCATACGTGCACACACATACACTCGTGCATGCAAAAGCACACACACACACACATACACGCACGCACACACACACTTGACAGCTGACTCAACCCTCTTGTGCGCACACACACACACACACACTCGACAGCCAACTCAACGACACACCCAGCGGGCATGGCATGACATGACCAATCACCAGGACTGCAGTGAGATGCCTTTTGGCACTTTCAAAATGGTCCCCTTGAAAAGGAGAGTGGAGGAGTGCCATTTCAGCCATTATATGAAATGTCTTGACGTGGCAGGGGCAGAGGAAGGGTTTTGTATGTATAAAATTGTGGCCCCGCAATGGGCAATTCTTCAGGGGCATCCATTTTTCAGAATCAGACGTCATTACGATAATGGGTTTGGGCTTTTAAAGGTACAACCCATCTGATGGCTAAAATGTTCCTGGTATTTCTTTTCTCTTTTTGTCCCATTCCCAAACATTAAGGTGGTTTAAGACGCAGGTGAAGGCACGGTCACACAAACACACACATGCGCGTGCACACACATACAAATACACATACACTTCAACACACCAAAATTCGCAGGTATATGCACACACACAGACACATCCAAACACGCGTAGGCATTCACGTACATGCACACTCGAGCATTCAGGTTGAACTAGAGTGCATCGAAACCCTATGGGCACGATGAGCAAAGCACTAATGGGAAATAGTAGTTGTATGGCACCATGGGGCAGATTTGTGCATTTTTACACGGGGGGGGGGGAACTTGACAAAGCAAAGTCCACTGCTGTTCCTTTCAACTTAGACTTCGAGCAACCGAGGTGCATTGCAGAGACAGGAAAGCCGCATGGTCCAATTGATTGCTGTGAAATACAAAGAGACACCCCACTTTTATTGCTGGCTATTTCCCTCTCTCTTTGGTCTGGAGCTTAAAAAGCTCTGCGTTCCCTAAGTCGGTAAGCTGTGGACCAGCTTTAAGATCAATAGCTCTGAATATCACAAGAAGGTCACAATATAATGTTGCTATGGTTACAAAAATATGCACACAAACACAAGCGCCCACGCATTCTGACACACTTACACTTGGACGTCAATGATAAGTCAATTGATTTGGACAGGTCTGTTCAATGTAGTACAGGGCAAACTGCTGGCTTTTCCAATTTGTGCTGAAGGCCTCACTGCAGCTTTAACAACCAGTTGTACCCTGTGTTTACACTCGGCCACAAAACCTGCTTTGACCGTCTCAAAACTATTTCATCAGTCTACCACTGTTATGTTGACTTTCAAACTAATTTACATTTAAGCCAAACATTTAGCCTGTACACTGTTTGTACTAGCAAACTGTTGCCTGGTGTCCAGCCCCCATGAATCGCAGTCTTTACCACTTTCTGAATTTGCATGGCGATTCATAGCGGTCTGGATGCAAGCCTATCCACCGGCAGTTACAGTAAAGGATGATAGGTAAATTCTCTGGTTAAAAATGCCAACACTTTTACAGTCTGGGTCCTCTATATTTTATTTGAGTTCATGAATGTTGAACTTGAATGTTTTTTTTTTTCCTTCCCTAAAATGTATTTATAGCGTTTTGAAAATGAATTCTTCACATACCTTATATCCCCATGTGCCTTGGCTTTCATTGCAGTTGTTTTCAATGTGCTGAGTCACAGTATAGAAACACCGGACAGCCACCTGCACATAGACTTCCCTATTACTGTAATCAGTACAGGGGAAAACATAGAAGGACAATAACTCAGTAAGTCCAACTGTCTCTTCCTCCCTCTAGAGGATGTCTCAGACCCTGCCGACTTTATCTGTTTGAGACAGTAAAATGTCTGGTTGAATACAAATACAGTTGGATAAATTTGACAAACTTTTCTACTTCATTAGATAGTAACAGTGAGTGACAGTAAAGATGGGAGAGAGAGAGAGTTTAACATGCA
The DNA here is from genome assembly GCF_048128805.1 of Centroberyx gerrardi. NCBI lineage: Eukaryota > Metazoa > Chordata > Actinopteri > Beryciformes > Berycidae > Centroberyx > Centroberyx gerrardi. Next base: position 13,328,471 of record NC_136020.1, read on the forward strand.
ACAAAGTGAGTACATCATGAGTACAAGGACACCACAGAATATTTGATTTCTGCACTTCTAATAGACAATATTGTTATGTTTTTTTAATTGTGTGTGAATATCAGGTTAGGAGAATGGCCTGGTTCCTACCCATGAGGACCATAACTGATCCCTGTCCTCTCCCCTCCCCTCCCGTCCTCTTCCTCTTCCTCTTTCTCTGGCTAATTTAATCTTCTTTCCTCTTGCAGCAGACCTCCCATCACCAAGACAAGTTGGTTTAATATTCTACCTCATTCCACCAGATGCAGCGCAGGCGTTAGTCACTCACTCACTTTCCTATCCAGCCCAGTTGTGTTTTTGTTTGTCATCTTTTATTTTTTATTTTTGCTTAATTGTTTCATTCTAGGTGAGTTGGGAAGTGAGTTACTCCTTAACCTGAGGATGGCTGAGAACAATGACAAGAAGTCACACACGTTAGCATGTAGAATGTTCTGTTCCATCTACTCCTTCCATCATGCATCCTCGCCTCAAACAACATATCTCTTTATTTTCTTCAGGTATCCTGGCTCAAAACACTTTACTCAAAATTGTCCAGTACAATGTATTGCAATTATACTAAGATAGTAAAATCAAAATCAAAATGCAACTTAAATACATGTGTAATATCACTTTTTCTTTGCACATGAATTTTGTTCCAATAGCTGCATCTACACATATTCTGCATATATGTCATTCACATTTCAATGATGACCATAACACAACTAAAACATAATAACTAGAATGCAATAAATGTTCCCTATAACTTATACAAGGTTCACAATTTGCATTAGAACTGTGCTCCAATTAACAACTATCACAGAACAATGATAGTGCTTCATATCTCATTCTATACATAGCTACCTGGTTTATATGTAACCAAAATCACCATGACATTTATCATGAATGTAATAAATCACCAGCATGGCTTTACCAATTTCTGTAATGACTTTATATTGTACTGATAACTCTCCATTAACTCTAAATTCACTTTAATACTTGACACTTCGCATTTCACTTAATCATTAACACAAAGAAAATAACAACAAAAGGTATCATAGCTCAAGTCAAAGTCTAAACTAAAAGACTGTAGTGCCTAGCTAACCAGCTACCATATAAAAGAATACCCGGCCATCTGTCTAGAACCTCCTTGGTCTAAACCTTGCTAGCATCACAAGCTAGGCTACGGAGCCCGGGAGTGGCCATTGGGAGAGAAAAAAAGTTATATCGAGTCCACGATTTACTGTAACGTGCGCACGTTTTAGTTCATTCGTGCATACGAGATACAATTCGTTCCCTCGATTTCGTTAAACTGTGTATTTTAGGAAAAAATGCAACTAGGTACCTTTTAGGTATTGCAGATAGGCATAGTAAGGATTTGGTATGTTACGTAATATCCATTGTCTGTTTACACTGAATAGGCATATCCCCCAAATATTGCAACATATTTAGCCACTTAACCTTCAGGCCATGTAAACACAATCAGGTGCTGCAACACACCCAGGACAGCGCCACATTTAAACATAATCACCAATATGTGCACTGACTCTTTATAAACTCGTGAAGAGCGCATGTATTATATATCGAGAGCACGATATCACTATTTCGAGGGCACGTTTTGGCAATTCGTGCACACGAATAAACCAAAATGAGGGCTCATTTTAACCAGATCGAGGGAACGAATTGTATCTCGTGCGCACGAAAAAAAGAGAAAACGAGAGCTCGAATTGCATATCGTGCGCACGTTACAGTAAATCGTGGCCACGACATAAATAATTTTTTTCCCGATGGCCACTCCCGGGCTCCGTACTAGGCTACACGTTAGCATGCTAAAACAAGTGGGTAATTCTTACAAATAACACCTTTTACTGCATTTCTCATTCATTCAGCTGTCTTGAGTTTTACTCAAGTTGTTCACAAATTAATCCGTTTGCATTTTATAACATTTTACTGAATATTTACCAAGTTTTAACAGTTTACTCCCTGAGAACAATAACAAGAAGTCACACACGTTAGCGTGTAGAATGTTACGGCAAAAAAAAAAAAAGAATGTTCTGGCAATCTCTCGGCTTCCTCACTCTTAACCCAAACAGAACGAAGGACCCCATGCCAATGCAAGCGTAGAACACCATCTACAGGTTAAACTGTATAACAGCATGTAAACTATAATTTCAGTAGATGGAATTAATTCAGTGTAAGTGTAATGAATGTTAGTGAATATGAAATTTGCAAATAAATTAAAATTAACAAATAAATGAAATAGTAGGGTGTCTGTTTTTAGTGTCTGTTTTTACCTAACTTATGCATTTTATGCCTCTGACACATATTTTACAGATATTTTTGTATTGAAGCCTGTATTTTGTGCCAACATTCAATGTCTTTGAAGTTGAAAATCCAAAGTATTCAATGTTTCCGCTAGAATTGTATTCTTGTCAGGGTGGAAAAGCCTCTGAAACAGCATGTAGACCGTCACGTGACACTAAAACTCTCCACTGAATCTATTGAAATTCTTTTAGATGGGTAACCAGCTCTTTAAGGCAGGGTGACCCACCACCACCTATTTAATGGTAGAGGAAACTCTGGGATACATCACTACCTTTATACACTACTGAAACATTACATTAAAAATTAAATATGTAAAGAAAAGAAAATTTCAGTGTAGGTTCTATAGACTTTTTTTTCTGTAGCTGTGGTCAAGGAGGAACATGCATCATATTGCCGGTGGATGGCATGACCAAGGGCGTAGAATTGGATAGGGACGGTAGGGACGTGTCCCTACCAATATCAAGCGACTCTGAAATGTCCCTAGCAATTATTTTGATTGACAATAAACGTTGTTTTGTCCGTCAGTGTCTAGTCAATGTTAACAGATCGCGTTCTCTACTACGAGTCCCGCTGCATCGGTGTCCCGTGTCGGCATAGCAACGGACGCTGTAACGAAACTTTAGTATAACAGCTGTTTTAGAATGTTATTGCGTCACCCGGATAAATATTGGCGTGACACCGCCTCCCTAACCCCCCCAAAAAATCGCTGATTGGCTTTGCCATTTCTTGCTAACGTATGAAATGCTGTGGGCAAGAAGAGCCAAAGCTCCGCCTACCGGCGAGCATGCGAGTGAAGACTCCATCCTATTTTATATTAGTAACAGTTGTGTTTAGCCATTAAAGTTAGTTTATTTAAGTACCGTGTCGCGTGCTTCTGTGACGAGTGACGACCGTAAGTAGCCTACATGTCACAAGTGAGATTGAACAGTGCTGATGTTGCCACACTGGACAACACTGATGTAAAACAAATATGCCAACAGTTCATCTCTGTTAATGACAGGCGTAGGCATGTGTTTGACTCAGCTGTTTGTATGTAGGGTTTGGATATAGTTTACAATATCTTATTATTATTATTATTATTATTTTAAATGTAAATACAGATCGTTGGTTTGAATAGGCAACAGTACTACAGTACCTGCCTTAAAACAAAATGTGCTCTTCAAAGTCCCATTCAGCTGGCAAATTTGAGTAAAGGATTCATTAATGTGCTACACCCCTGTGTCTGTGTGTCTGTTAATGAGTGTATTGGCTACCATAACTATCTAGATCAGTGGTTCTCGACGTGGGGTCCGGGGACCACCAGCGGTCCTTGAGGGGGTTCCAGGGGGTCCCCAGCAAATTGATGAATTGTTAAACTTCAGCATTATTTAATTTACAAATAGTTAACACAATTACAGAATGTAGAAGAATGACTGTTTTGATCTTAGTTTCACTGTTATCTCTCTACCTACAATACAGACAGTCATGGGATTCTGGATCAAAATCATATCTAACAATAAAAGTATTCTCAGATTTGGGTCCGAGAGACAAAATCTCATCAAATGGGGGTCCGTGGCTCTAATGTGGACTAAACTAGGGGTCCTCGATATGAAAAAGGTTGAGAATCACTGATCTAGATGACATGAAATGGCGGTCAGAAGTCTATCATAAATGTAAAATGCCTCAGCTTCCAGTGGGGGTTACATCCCCTCCGGACCTCCCCCATTTGTGTCCCTATCAATGTCAAAATCAAACCTACGCCCTTGGGCATGACTGGCTGATATGTCATGAAAGCTCAATATCGGCCCGATATATCGGCAAACCGGTCTATCAGTCTAATCCTGCTTTCAACTCCTTTGCACGAAGGAATCCTGCTAATATGCAATCTGGCACGATCCTCCACCGCTCTTTAATCCTCCGCCTCTTCTTCATTTCTTCCTCGTTAGTTTCCTCCTAGTTTGCACCTAAACCATAAACACAGGTGAGCAATGCATTACAAAAATCTGGCAGGTCAAGTTCTGACTTCAGTGGCCTCTCTCTTCCCCTCTCTCTTCCTCTCTCTCTCGCTCTCTCTCTCTCTCTCTCTCTCTCTCTCTCTCTCTCTCTCTCTCTCTCTCCAGTCTCCTCTTCTTCTCTCGCCTCTGCTTCACTCCTCTTCCCCGCTGTTCAATTTTTCAAAACATGCTCATAGGAGAAAGGTGGAGGTCGGCAGCAACAGCAACAGCAAAGTCACCCATTGTTCGGAGACAAAGCGCTGTGACAAGTCACTGACAAAACCTTGTGTGTATTGCACTCCCAAGCACAATGGAGGACAAGATCGTGTGTCAGCTCCGTTTTCACTGTCAAGGCTCTCTCTGGCAAAGCCGTCTGAAAAGCAATTACGTTCATCAGGGAGACATGCGCGCGATTTGAAATTAATTCCCATTGTCAAGCAAATGGGGGGAAAGGATTTTTTTTTTCCCTGTCGGATTGACTCATCGAGACAGAGTCCGCAGACTCACTTGTCAGGAAATCAGTCATCATTTTAGGAAGTTGCTTGCCCTCTGTTCTATTTCTTTATCCTCTTTGTCATCTCCCGAAATCCACTCTCGTTCTTATCATCTTTCTCTTGTCCCCATCTTTTGATCAGAGATTTTATTGTCGCGTGATTTCCATTCAAATATTCAGACTTGAGATTTGGTCAGCGGATAACCAGAATGTTCTTTTTTTTCTGTTCTTTTTCTCTTGATATGCACCTGGCTATTGCACATTTGGGTCATGATATAAAAATTAGATTTGAGGGGGTGGTTTTCAAATGAGGCCACATAATTTGGTTTTGTATTAACAGCCAGAGATAATGTGTTAGCAACATGCAGCTATTTGTAGCATCGACCAACAGAGATGAATCATCCCAGCACCAGATGACATCATAGGTGTTACTCTCACACTATCTCGTTGTGTTTTTGCTTTCTATCTTGATTTTTTTTTAATGTTTATTTCTTTGTTGCGTTTGAGATGAAATGATTTGTTTCTCACATACAAAATCTGTAACTTTTTTCCCCCTTTTTCTCTCCTGTGTGTTTGATTATTTTATATGTATGAATAAATGACCTTTGAAGGATCAATTAGGGTCAAAGGGTCATTTAGAGTTATAGCCCATTTATTTATGTCTATGTCTAGTTTACATTTCCCCCAGTCATTCTTCTGTGCATGCCGTATGTAATTCGATTTTTTAACATTTACTGTATTTTTTAAAAATACAAACTTTATGTTGTCAAATCTAGCTGAACTTAACTTTTGTACCAGCTAAAAGACAGAAATATTTTGAGGGATTATTTCCAGGAGGAGACTTCCTTTTCTTCCTGTGGGTGTAATGTGATTGTTGACAGTAAGCAGAGTGTAACATAATTATAAGGATGTCAGCAATTGGTGAAAAGTTTTGTCTACATCATATGTTTACATTATGACATGCACGCCCTGTGGCCTCACTCATCCAATCAGAGAGCCTGAAACATTATCTGGTCCAATGAGAGGCCTCTGAATGTGCACACTGATATGAAAACACTCAATTTAGGCGCAATGAAATAATAACACAGAGACTTAGACAAAACCAAATTATGGCTTCATGTTTACTGAAAAATGAAGAGCTGCAAATGGCTTCTTCTGAAGGTAGAAAAACAAGCCCTGATATCTCCAATTATGCTGACTGTGTGAATACAAACCAGGAATAATGTAAAGGAGAGGGACAACCTAGATGATTGGCACAAACTTAAAAAAGCCCCCTGGTATCCTCTCAATTCCTCTCCACCCAGGAAGTCTCAACATGGGACATTACATGATCCACCCTGCCCGCCTGCTCCTCCAAATTTCCTCCACAGTTTTTTCCTCTTCTTCCTCCTTTTCATCCTCTTTTTACTCTTCCTTGTCATCCCCCTTCCTCACCTCCAACTTTTCCTATTCCCCACTCATCTACAGAGTTATTCATGTATTCCCAAATCGAGTGTGTCTCCAATCCACATATAGAAACTACATAGAGGGATCCAGCTATAAAGCACATACAAGTCAAACAGGTGGCAGTCAGCTCGGATAGTATATCTCACATAGTTTGCCAAAAATAGATTTGTCAGGATACTTGTGGATGGGGTAAGACAAGGTGCTTACTGTCAATGTTATAGGATATCTATTGTATATTACCTGTAGAAGTGAATTGTGTAGGAATGTGTGTTTTGTGAGGAAAAGAGAAAACCAAATGCAATGTGTATATTGGAGGCACATTTTAAAGTCAGGTGTAAATGTAATCCAGCTAAATCAGATTTACACACAACACAACCTCCCGTCCTGCTCCCTCCCCCCACAGCTTAACCTGTCAGCTGATATTCATACAGCCACATGCTACAGCAGATGTTAACCACATGTAGCAAGCTGTAATCAGAGGGCGAGCATACCACCATGAAACAGGGAGGGTCTCTCTCCTGCTTCCCCTCCCTCTGCCTTCACCTCGTTTTCCTCCTCTTCCAGGGAGCATTAAGCCGCATGTAGATAGCTATAAACAGAGGGAAGTCAAGGTAACAGCTGCCTGGTTTTAGTAACATGCTCGTCTTCTTTGTAGCCTGAAATCCTTTCCACGTGTAATCTTTTATCCTCCCTTCCTCTACCTTTTTTCCTCTTTCCTGTTATCTGTCCTCATCCTTCTCCCCTCCCTCCTCCACCTTTCCTCCCTTTCATCCTCCTCCACCTTTCCATCTCCCTCTCCCCTGTTTCTCTTAGCGAGAATTTGGGTAGCTATCTTCTATCACGAGGCCATATGCCAGATGCTAACCCCATGCAGCCAGCCGCAGTAGCTATTAACAGCTGTGAGTCATTCCAGCAGATGCTTCTCTAGGTGTTAGCCGCAAACTCGTCACCCCTGCACCCCATAATCCTGTCAACATGTGACCTTATAGTCATATAGATAATCTGCCCCTCAGCGACAGATGTCCTGTTATGATACTAAATGAGAAAGACATGGGATTATAGTGTTATCTCCCTCTCCTGCATTAGTCACACATAGCCAAGGTTCGGGGATGTTTAGACAGAGCCTCAAAGCCTTTGGCTGGATGGATTTCGACTGTGAGCTAAAATCTGATTTATTCACATATGGGACACCTATGCTGCTCAGATGCTATGTTTTTTTTAGGAATGTCTTAACAGGGAAAATCAGGGAAATCGGGTTAAACGTTGTGGATAGCTCTTTTCTTCTAACACGTTCCTGCTCCACTACACAGTGTACAGTAACAGAAAGGATGGGAGAGAGAGAGAGAGAGAGGTTGGCATGCAACAAAACCTCATGAGCTGGTTTTAAACACTGAGAATATCCTGAGAATACGGGACATGCTACATGACCAGGAACCACACACTGTCTGGTTTTTCCTCAACGGCGCCACCGGCAAAAAGTGAAAGCGTCTATCTTGTTTCCTGAGGGTGCATCATGTAAATGAAAATGTATGATATGAGCTGCTAGTGTGAGCCCAACTGCTGTATTATACATAGATATAATGCAGACTGATATGAATAGAATGTCGCCTTCAGATGTGTAAGTACTGTATGCCTCAGGTGACAGCCATTGAATTTTGATAATGTTATTAAAGCAGTAATACCCAAGAAGGCGTTCTTTATTGTGATTATATATGATATTGAGTGTGTTTACATGCACACCAATAGCCCGATTAACAGGAGTAATCAGCTTAAGGCAATATTTCGATTAATGTGATTTCTTTAATAACCCCGTTTACATGGATTCATTTGAAAATTGGTCTATTGCTTGTCACTGCACTACGGAAGCTGAGAGTGGCCATGCTTGCTCATATTTTTTTAATCCCATTATCTCCAGATCACGACTTAATTATTTTGAGATATCAAACTTTGTTTCCTCATGATCACAATTTACCTCATTATCATGAGATAACAAAGAATGGTTTTCTCGAGATCACGACTTAAGTAGGTTACTGATTGCGGTTGCATTTTGTACTAGTGTCATACCTTGAAATGCCTAAAGTAAACACATTGATCAATCGTGATCACTTCCACTTTAGTCTTTTTCATTCATTGTTGCTTCATTGGCAATGCGGTCAGGCTTACTCGGCAAAAATTTTAATTTATCTCCAGATAACAAGATAATTAATTCCTCTCTCAAGATAACAGGATCAAAAAATTCTGTATATATATGAGCAACCGTGGCTGCTCTCATCTTACATACTGCACTGCGTCACGTTTGCTTTGGAAATACAACATCTGGTTCACTGCACCGTGCAGTTTGAAAAGGTCAAAAGAAATCTGACTGAGGCGTTTACAAGCCCTAATAAATCAACAGATTGAGCAGAAATCTAGCTGTTAACCAGGTTATGCTTGCTCTGATTAGGGTAATCAGATAAACGTGTTTACATGACAATTACAATTTCAATAGTTGGAGTATTGCCTTAATTGGGTTAAGATTGAATTATTATTGCACATGTAAACATACTGCATTGGCAGCATCCAAGTACCCATTATTACAAAAAAGCACATATTTAAGTGTATCATGACTTTTATATAATGGATACCTACTGTACTGTCTGAAAAGGTTTCTTCAAAATGTAACTCAAAAAACTCAAATGTTCATGTTGACTTTATTTGAGTGTCAGTCGAGCCATACCTGCCCATAACGGTCCAACCTGCCCAAAAATTCTGAAAGTGGCACACATTTAGTCTTACTTTTCTTTTCTGCACATAAACAAAATGCAGTTATTAGCATTCCTTATTCATGAAGGTTCATATATCCACCTGAATATACAGCAGGGGAGATGGAGAGGCGTCCTAACCTGCGAGTTGTCAACAGATGGTGTTTTGAGAAGACTCAACATTTAGAAGTGTGATGCTGTGCACATGAAACATGGACACAATATTTATTGCAGACTATACAAGCTCAATACTTGATTTGCATTTTTTATGTTGGCCATATCCTTTCTAATTATCCTAATTAGAGCCATATAATCACAGCATTACCGGAGGCAACTGTACTCAGGAGTAAAGTATGTTTTATTTATTTATATTGTTTGACGTATTTCAAATGTTCCCAAATGATATGTGGTCAAACATATCAGCAAATAAGGAGGAAGTGATTAATAACACCAAAAGGAGCTTTGGCTACTACTGACATAACTTGAACCAATATCCAGTAAGTTCTGTGTAACAATCATGATCATTTATAAGATGCTGTTACAGAAAAGTGATTAAATGTAAAGGCATAGTGATGCATAGAAAATGTTCAGATGTAGTGATAATTTGATTCTGTTTTGCATTTTTGTCAAATAAAAATCAGTGACCCTACATATAAAACAATTAATGTATCCCTGGACGAACAAGACATCAATATTTAATCTTTTGAGGATGATGTGACTTTTTTTTTCATTAGGAGTATAGATTTGCCGAAAAAGGAGACATCTTACTTTTGCTTTGCTCTGTTAAGGTTAAAAAAGAAAAAGAAAAAAAGAAACTGACTATCCACGCCATTTGGACGTGTCTCACACCCAGTGAGTCAGAGTTGGCAGAACCTGAATCATCTTATTTAAGATTAACACCTGTTCACACCACTGAAAAGGTATGGAACATCATACAGTATGTTCCTGGGAGGATAGGACACACACACGCACACACTTTTTCTCCCTCGCCTTCCACAGGATTATACGAATGCTTGAGAAGTGCTCTAAACCATTAGGAGTTGACACCGGATGATGTCAACTCCTAATGGCAGACTTGGCATTTGGAAATGTATGTACGAAGACGTCATGCTGTACACATTGTTTGTGTATATCAGCTGGTCACTTTTAAATCTGCTCCCCAGAATATCTGATTCAGACGATGATAAAATCAGATATGCATCACCATCCTCCAGACAGGTAAAGTCAGAGAGGCGGGACCAGAGAGTTTCTGGTTCCAATCCCCAGATGGAGGGGAAAGAAAATGAGTCACGCTCTCCACTAATACAAAAAACACCTTTGAGGAACCCTTGAGCAAGGCACGATAACAAGGACATGTGTCTTGGTTTCCTATTTGATTTCTGATGCCGTTTGTGTATGTGGCATTGTGTGCACATCCATGACCGTTCAACAACTCCGATTTCATTGAGAAATCCCAATCTATCTATTCAAATTCTGCATCAGTAATCTGACTCACGAAACTGGAAAACTGCCCACACCGGCGCCAGCCAGCTGTATCTTCAACAGGCGTGCAAACATCTGTAAGAACCAAGATCCGTATCACTGGTGAGTCTATTTAAGGTAATAGCTTCCCCTGGCACAGGCCATCTGACAGAGCTAATTACGATAAAGTCTCGGCTGGGAGGTTTAGCATTCTGCCTGAGAAGCCTTAAACACAGACAAACAGGCTGTTTTCCCCCTGTTTTTCACTTTTTCCTCCTTTTGTTTTTCTCTCAAATCACTGTTCCGTTTGCTTAACCACCCTAAATTCCCAATTGGAGGCCTTCCTCATTAAGAGGATGGAAGCGTTGCGGTCTCCTCTTCCTCCTCCTCCCCAGCATGGCAGCGTGGGGAGCGCTTGATTGACAGGTGCGACATTTCTGACGTTGGCGTCTCTCCCAGGTGTCCCGTTTCCTCACCGGGGTGCGTTTGTACACGTACACACACACACACACACACACACAGTACTGCCAGAAACAAATGCGCACACACGATCACACATACACACACTGCCACAGGGCCATTGTGTGTTTACCTGTCCCAAAGGACAACCTGCAAAAACAGGGAACTCTGAAACGGTGGGACACTAAAAATATAATGGGAAGAGGGTTTGTGATGTTGACAAAGATTGTTACCATTTATGTTTGTGTCTGTCTGATTTCTTCTACACTGCTAAGGGTTAGATTGACATTCCTGCACATACTACAGTGACACCTATATATATATATATATACATATATACAGTATATTGTGTGTGTGTATGTGACTGTGTTTGTGTGTGCGTGTGATTATTTGTCTCTTACGTGCCTATATTGTAAGGTTGTTTATTTCCAGTCTGAAACAGACCATCAGAGGTGTTGAGTTGTGTGAAGAAAGTGTGTTTGCATTTGCTGCAGCGGCAGCTGGAAGCTTTGAACAACAAGACCCATGTTGTTTGTGCTGTTGGCAAATCACCTTAAAAGTGAATAAATTCACTGAAAACATCTTTGCCTTCATTTTCACAAAAAATGCTGGTTTTATGCGCCCACAGTTTTACTACATCTAGCACCTGTCTTGATAACTGTGGGTGTATCCTTTCTGTTAAAAACACAGCTTTGACTGACAAGTTGAAGGCCAGTCACACACTAGAAGAGACCATGCTGTAACTGTAAACAGATCAGGTGTCGACCTGTTAAACCTGGAGAATCCACAGAGTGTTGAGTCAAATTCAGACTGCAGTCCGCTGCATACAGACACTGAATCTATACTGAGCTGTCCCATACTTGCTAATGAAATAGCCAAGCTCACTGTAAATCTTCCTCTTGGGCTTTGTACAGCTTGACAACCTGGTATTACAATGACAACTATCTGCAATGTTTGATTTGTGATTTTGGCAAAGTCATTAGCTTCTCAAAAGTAACTAGCTAGCTTGCAGTCACAACAGACGGTTACATTTGCAGGAACTATAGGAAATGTGGGGCAAAAAATGCAATCAATATTTACCGTAATTCTTGACATGAAATATGTCAAGAATTGCACCCAATTCTAAGCCGATTTTGAATCCAGAAGGAGCAAGCTGAGGTTTTGGTCATACAGTGTTTATTTAAAATATCACAAACCCTCATTTTCAATATTCATTCAAGCCAGTTTACATCCCAAATGCCTCATAACCACACAGAAAGCTGGAAAATTGCATTTTTCAATGGAAAGGGCCTTTAAATTTGTTGTTGTTGTTGTTCCCTTCCTCTCTAACCTTAAGGTGATGGCAGTGCACTTGCAAACGCACACACACACACACACACACACACACACATACACACACAGTGTTGTTGTAGTCCGGACCTAAAAAAACAGATACAAATACAGACCTGGAAAAAAATAAAACAGAAACAACAACCATCATTTTCTGGAAAAATGATCTTTGATCCACCATTGCCGGTAAATCCTATTAGCGAAGAGATAGACAAAAACAAAAAATATCCTTCTCCTCGGGCCAAATTGAGTAAAAAATGATATTTGAATAAATGAATAAACAATTTTCCTTCAAACTCCTGATTACACATTTATCTGCTCTAGTTTTGGGATGGTGGACAGTCATACAGGGAAACTGCATGGAGCAATCCAATTCTATTAAGGAGAGGTGAGGAGAGAGGCGTAAAGTCATTTAAACTTTTTTTAAACATTACTGCAGGTCAGCTTGAAGGCCAGAGGAGCGTAAACACTGTCTGTGTTTTCACTGGAATGTTGCAAAACTAACTCATTTCAAGAGTTCAAAAGTGTCCATGTTAAGAAGTGATTTAATGCCGTACTCATTCTTAAACTCAGATCTTATCTGCTAATGGGTTGAAATTATTTCACTTGAGTTTGATAAATTCATTCAAGAATTATCTTGAAACATTACCTGGAGTTTGTTGAAGACGATGGTCAAATAAAATGAAAAAATACTTGGGATGATTTCACAGCTAACATAGAATACTGTTCAATTCAGTGAGTTGTAATGTTATGACATTTGTCAGTGTTAATTTATTCAATACTTGAAGAGTTTTATTCCAGAATGAGACATCCACCATCTGAAGAACCTAACGAATACTCTCACAACATTTCAACTAATTATGGTATCTTTTTAAAGGGTAGTTGGCCAATTAAGTTCTTGGTCGGCAAAATGATAAGGCATTCAAAGAGTGGATAATCTATTTTAGAGATACTGAGTGATGAACTTTAAGGTAATGATTTTTGGAAGAGAAGTCTCAACATGAAAATATCTCTCTCACTGCTAGAAACAGCCTGGAGATGCTCTACTGAAAGTGATTTGGAGACTCATTTTGTCAACTGTCCCAAACCGGGAAAAGTATCAATAAGCCAAGAAAAATCCTCTGCATGCCGTCCCAGCCAGAGTCAGGTGGCTTTTTCCACTCGATGGTATCTCAGACTACAGTTTTGCCTCTTTTTTCTGAGTTTTCAGAGAAATGTGTGCATTTTCATATTTTTGAGATTTAACTGTCCAGTATCATAAAAAATAACAACATATGGATAAGGTTTGACAGTGGATGTTCAGGAGAAAACCTTCAGAATGTTATATTATGATTGAATACTATCATGAAGTGCAAGAGTGGTGTGTGTGTGTGTATGTGTGTGTGTAGGTGTGTGTGTGTATGTGTCCATCACACTGAAGAGCTGCTGCTCAGATCAAGGTCCTCTGACTGACTCTAGCATCTGTTCTGGATACCATGGTAACGGTATCCAGCAAGGCGACCAGAATCACCCCGCTGTCTCATAGTATCACTTCTCTGTACACACACACACACACACAGAGAGTAGTAGACCATCTGTTTTTTCTCACAAACCAAACACCACACACACACACACACACACACACTTATTTCAAGTGGGCAGAGGTGTGATTTCGCAAAGAGAGCAGTTTTCTTCAGCCGCCCACTGTTCTGTATCTCTGCGACCACATCAGCTGCAGTCTGAGATGGGTAATTGAATTAGTGGGCTGGAGACAACATGGATTACTGGCTCTGTTGGAAAGCACATCCCGCACACTGCCGACCATATAGTTTGCAATAGAAATGAGTGAATAATGTCTAATAAATAGCTTGCAAGAGAAATAAGTAGAGAAATGAAAGTACAAAGTACAAAATTATCGCCCAAGCCGTTTCCAAACAGACAGTGTTGCAGGAAATGTGCTGCTAGTTCTGGGAAACCATTGACGACCTTCAGCACCAGCCTGCCAGAGTGTTGTCTTTAATAAAATATAAGAATAAAATATACCTTTGGGTCACGGTTGGCCAGTCTTCCACACCTGTCTTCTGTCACATTTGTCAGTCTGATTGACTACTAATTAATCACACTAAATCCGTCCCGCACCAGTTCCAGCTGTAACGCTCATGCCAATCGACAACTGGGTCACAACGTCCACCATCTGGCTGCCTTCAGGAAACACCGGATGACTCCGGGTGATTTCACACAGATTCACGTATGTGATGACAGGCAGGTGTCAAAGGACGCAGTTCTAGACCTCTGCCTGTCTTCCCCTATTTTCTCAACTGATATTCTTGTCATGTATTTGTTAGACAGCTAGTCCATCGTATATGTAAATCAGTTGTATGACATCATTACGTAAAACTGGGGGGGGTCTGAGGATTGCCAAGTTAGTTATTTAAAGGAGAATTCCAGCCTAAGATACTGTTACACTGCTATATGTCATCAATCTGTGATGTTCAATGCATTTCAGGAGATGTTTTGTGATGTGTTTACTTTTTTAGTGTACCCAATTTCCCTCAACCTGCCTCGTCTACTTCTACTTCAGGTAGTGATTTCCTACATTTCCCAGAATGCCTTTTGACAACCCCCAGAGAACAGGCGTGAACTTGCAGCTGTTGGTTATAGCCTACTTGTAGGTGGAGAGAACAATAGTAAGAGCAAGAGAGCGAGTTTTTCAAGTAGAGAAAAAGTGAGAGTCTTGTGGCTGCATTGCATTCTGGTCTATTGAGGCTGCTGTCAGTGGAGAAATCGGTCTCTCTTCCTCTTCTATGATGGATTTCTCCCTGTATGACTGTTGAACATGGTGCAAAACGGTGAGTCTAGAAAGAAGCTCTTGCTCTTTGATTCTTAGGGACTGACACCAAAACCTGACATTTACTGTTGATATTTTAGATAGTTGAAAATTATAGGTTATAGTTTAGAGTTGATAGTTTTCTGCTATCAAACTCCATTGTAGCTGCGCTGGAAATATCTCAATGTGACATCATGTTGTCTACATTTGGCCAGTTATCTACGGGTGTAAGAAAATGCAAGGCACATCACCTATAGCTGTTTTTTTAACAAGGTTTAAGTGTTTTAAGGTGGATTTTGTCCTTAAACTAATACTTAATTCCCAAGAAAATTCCCACATTGAGAGAGAGTATCAAATGATTACTCTGATCAGAGTTTTTATTCACTCCACTGTTATCTCTCCCCACCTACAGTGTGGACAGTTAAGGAGTTTTGGACTAAAGAATATCTAACAGCAAAAGTCTTATCAGATAGGGTCGCAGGGACTAAACCTTAATACAGATAGAGTGTGTGATCTAAGTGTTTCAGTTTGGGAGTCCTTAACATTAAAAACAATTTGAAAAGGCCGATTTTGAAATTTGCTACTCAAATTTTTGCTACTTATGTAATTTCTAACCACACTGATTGTGAAATTGGCATGACTACTTATCAGCAAATGTCATGGTGTGGGCATGAGGATTTCCGCTATTGTGTGCTGGCAAAACAACAGGTCTGGCAGTCACACAGCAAATTGTAAAATATGTATTTTTGTTTTTTAATTATACACTGGGTTTTGAATGGGGTCCACGGGGCTTAAGGTCATGAAACTTGCTCCAACTCTTATCCAGAGAGACAGAGTTCAGCATCTTGCTCAAGGACTCTTCAGGACTTGGCTGTCGACGGACACACATCGCCTGCTGCAGAATTCACACCTGCGACTTTCTGCGCATGGAACACTCCCTCCAACCGCTAGGCCCCCTGCCACCCCTATAATACACCACAACAACAACGCTTTGTAAAAACACACACTCCCGGCCACTAAGCTTATTATTTGTGCTGTAAATAAGAATTGGCATGGCTATTATTTTTCTGCCAGGTTTATATTTACTGATTTTTCAGCATGTCAACCCTGTTATCATGGGAGCAATTCAAGGCATACAGAACAGGCTGCAAGAACATCACTCGAATGCGTAAACACACAAGTATATAGACATACATGTAAGGAGGCACACAGAAGGACATTCACAAGAACACACACTCACACGCATTTGTATTCCCTTTCGTCTAACATGTATGTGGAGCATCATCCTCCTGTAAACGGTGCCATTTGTCCTTTCACTTTGCCTTCAGCATTATCGATCGTTCCTCTCCAACAAGAATGGATTCACTGGTGCAGTTGACTGTTTCTTTCTCAGCTCTCATGTATTTTTGAAGGTTGGACATCTGGTGGGTTGTGGGTTGTTACAGGGAGACAGAGAAGGGAATTCTGACCAGTTTGCTCTGCTCTTTCTCTCTCTCTCTCACTCTCTCTCTCTCTCTCTCTCTCCCTCCCTCCCTCCCTCTTCATTGTTTCTGGCAGGTTTCTCCCGTCAACATCTCCTCAGTATGGGGAGAGCAGTGTACCGCTGAGGGGGGAGTGTGGGAGAGCGTAGGGGGTTTTGTAGCATTGTATGCCCAAGCAAAAAAAAATCAATGAGCAAAATGTGTTAAAATCAAAATGGGGAAAAGCGGTTTTCTGCCTGTCAGGGCCAAGTGATTCGCTGAATACAGGGTTTCACACACACAATTAAGAGAACAGAGGAAAACATCATGGGAGCTGGGATGGGAAATATCTTCATGTGTACACACATATACTGTTAGACCAAAGTATCTATACTGTCCATGTCTGCAGAAACTTTACCAAAAATGAGAGAAAGTGGTGATTTTCTCAAAGGGATTTTTGATCTCTTGCAATGTTTTGGCTTGGTCCCAGTGCTATGCTATGCACAATATTGAGAATTTCAGCTGATAATTACAGAAAAAAGATGGGGAAAAGAAAGATACAGAAAAAAAATAGCATAATAATGTAATAATAATAATAATGTATAGCATGCTGAGCTAGATGTGCAATAATGCATATCTGAAGTCTGAACATTGACATAATCAATACTTGAGAAAAATACCTTGAGGAAGATATATTCAAGAATCGTTTGCAATCTCAAGTTTCTCCCCAGGGACTAATAAAGTATCTGTCTGTCTAGCAGTCTATGCATCCATCCATCCATCCATCTATCATTTAGTACAGGACCTTGTAGTAATTTGTGAAATTATCATCCATAAATGCTCAAAAACTCAACAGGTCACCTTCACACCTCTCAAAAGCACAACCACCCAATCTACACATTTGCAAAACATTCCTTTATTATAAATAAATCTCCTTTTTGTATAAAAAACTGGCATGCTTCAACCATGGCATTTTACAGGTTCACAACCCAAGGCTACAACCCAGTTAGCCAAGACAGCAGGAGGAAACACACTCATCTCAGTATGCAAGGGCGATCCATCAGACAACGGTGAGACAAGAATGAAAAAATCGTCACGACCACAAAAATACTTACAAGTAGAGAATAACAACAAACATGTTCGAGTCTCATAGGTTTTCTCTTATTTTTCTCTTTTTAAATATCTTTTAAAATTGTATCTGTTAAATCTCTTTCCCGCTCCCACCTCTGCCCTTTTTTGATATAATGTCTACATGGTTTCATTTTTTTATTTTATTTTATGATTTTTTTTTTTTTTTTTTTTTTTTTTTTTTTTTGGGTAGGTTTTTTTAAGTTTCGATGTCGACCACAGTGTCCTGTGGCATGTCACTTTTTTTCAGGTTGTCTCTTTTTTTTAAAACAGTTAAGTTCATGGTAGGACCAATGAGCTGTGAGCGGCAGGAAAGCAGGCACACTGATTGGCTGTTTGTGTGGTCCCACCTCTCTGTGGTCGTAGGTTTGATGCGGAACAATACAAAATGTCTCATGCTTGGTTTCCATTGGGGGCCCTGTCTGTCCGTCGGCTCTTCGGCCAATCAGCTGAGAGCGACGGTTCCTTCTTTGGGATGGCCCTGCCCCAAGACACGCCCCCTCTCCTGTCCAATCCCCTTTCTCCATCTTCTCCGGTCCCTTCAGATGGCATGATTGCTGTAGCTGACATATGTCGTCTTAGTTGATGAAGCTGCAAAGACAAAGAAGGAGAGAGAGAGAGAAAGAGAGAGCGAATGATGGAAGGAGGTGCATCGAGAGAGGGAAGGAGAGAGAAAGAAGATGGGGAAAGAAAGGACAAGTGATAGAGGGAGGATGAGGGGGAGAGGGAGGGTAAGGAGAGAAAACGAGAGAAAAAATTAGCAAAAGAAAGCAAGGAGGGAAATAGGGAATGGAAGAAAGAGGAGGAGAAAGAGAGAGAGAGTGGAGAAATGGAGGAAGGCAGAGAAAGGTAACAACAGAAAAAGAGAGAGAGAGCAGTTGAGAGCAGATTTTGCCTCAGACGGTCATGTAACAGTGTCACAGCCACAGTCCACCTGAGTTGCTGGGGCTTTTTGTCAAACCCATTATGTCTCGTGTCCCCTCAAGCATTCCATGGTAAATGTCAATGTTTTTGCAGCAACCGCAGGCCTCTAACTGCGCTATTGTTATACTCTGATGCTTTCATACAAGCCTTTTTATTTATTTATTTTTTTTCTTTCACTCTGCATCTCGCCATCTCACTGCTGGAATAATGGAAAAAGGTCCTCGATGAAAAAAAAAATCAAAGAAATGAGTGTTAGTGCATGCAATGTTAGAATTTTTTTTTTTTCAGACTTATGAAAAATGCCCAAAGCTCTTTATTGATATTTTCTGGAGAGCACTCTTAAGCAAAATGTCGGGTACTAAAAAAAGCAGTGACTTTTTCACTTGCATTTTGCCTGTCACTGTCGCATAAATAAATTGTTCCCAGCTACATATGGAACTTATTAATTTGGAAACTTTTTACAAAGTAAACAACGTGCTGAGATGACTAAGCGGTTTGGCTAATGACTAAATAAATGAACTGTGACCTGGCTCCTCCACTGATGCTAACAGAGTGCTGACAGGACAACACAGTTGGCCTGTACAGGTCTGTAACAGCAGCCCATTATGCACCTGCATTATCCAGGCACCTGTACAGAAACACAGCATGACTGCACACATACAAGTGCTTATGTATTCCCAGACACACATCAATTCACAGATGCAGGCACACACTCATGCACACACACCACACCACACATACTGTATATTTCACACATGCAAACACACACACTGTCCTGTCATTTCATCTGCAGATTGCTGACAAGGGAGAACTAGCTCAACAGAAAATAAAGCTTTGAAGTGGATGTAAGCTGCGCTTCACTGTCACTGCAGAGAGAAAAGGTTGTGCATTCAATATACCATGCTATTTAAAAATAGCCATTGTTGCAGCTGTTTTGCCATGCGAAAAATTCAGCCGTGAAATTAATTTTTCAAACTGAAATTAAGCTTCTACTTCATTAATGTAAAAGCAAAAACGTAAGCGATCTAAAGCATAAACATCAAGTGAAAATATTTGTTTGTTTGGTTGTCTTTTGCTTTTCCATCTTGCCGTGCAATTAAAATAAACATATCAGTGTATTACCAGGATAGTGGTGGGACGAGATAAATTAAACCTCATGTGAATAACTGTTAGATGGCATAATATATTAATGAAACTTGCATGTTTTCCTATCCACTGATGTTCAGTCTTGACCTCTCCAGATGTATATGTGTATTTTGATACATGTAATAGTATATTATATAAAAAATATTGCATTTTATATGTATAAAAATAACTGTTCTCGAACTGGTACAATAGGCTCTTTCTTGGTCCAATCCTCACCTCTTCAAGTGAGCTCTATTATGATTCACAGTATCCACCCCATCATTATGTAAATCCCTGTGATTTCTTATGTTTAACATTGCAGTATAATATAGTATATTATATGTGGAGAGACAGAAACTAAGTGTGCTCTTACTCACTGTTGCCATGCTATCACATAATTAAGTCTTCACCTGTCCATATGTATCAAATTATTATTATGCACGTAATAGGTTAATAAATATAGGTATATGTAAAGGTAAATGATAATAAAATGTATTATATGTAGAGTTATAAAACCTGAGTGTGCTCTCACTCATTGTTGGTTCAGCCTTGACCTCTCTATGTGTATCTAAGCACTGTTATATATGCAATTGTGCAATAAAAATCTATGATGTATATGATAATATAGTTTATTATATGTATAGTTATAAAATCTCAGTGTGCTCTTACTCACTGTTGGTCTCCATGCTCTCACACAGCTCAGTCTTCACCTCTCCATTGGGCCGGTCTCCTCCCTTCTGGGACAGTTTGCCCGACATGGTGGCGGCCGTCACGATCGCCTGTGTTATAACGCATTCAACATTCAAAAGTCTCTATGAACTTCAAACGGGTCTAAAATATGTATACAAGAAAGGTTTATAGCTATTGGTGGAAGTCTGGAAAAAGTTTGGAAAATGAATTTGATAATTTCCTGATGTTGAAAGGTTTTCGAGTTAGATTAAAAGTCTAGGAAAGTATGAAAAAAGATACAGTAGGTGTTCACTTTCACATATTGTTAGATTTATTATTCTCATGAAACCATTTCAACTATAGAGCGATTTGGCCCGGTTGACAGCCATTTCATCAGCATACATCATGTTAAATACTGACCAAAATATCAAATCCAATTAATTTTGTAATGGAAAATGTTAAGGAGACAGAAACAATTTCACTGTACAAACCCCCTTCACCTTGAAGCTGCGTTTTCGTTTGGGTACGTTCTGCTCGGGGTGGAAGAGGATGATGTAGACCTTGGGCATGTAGAGCATCCCGAGAGACACAGAGGCAGACAGGCTGAGAGAGATAGTCAGGGTGGTGGTCTGGATATACATCTGGAAAGAGAGAGACAGACAGACAGACACAGAGAGAGAGAGAGAGAGTGTCATTTATCACATTTCAAGTTGTCAGAGATAGTCTGGGTAATCGTCCAAGTCCAGAATGTACCTGATGGGAGAAAGAGACGGAAGAGACAGATGGGAAGAGTTAACGAGAGGAAGTAAAGGATGATCTAACAAGGGAGAAATGAAAAGAAAATGAGTCAAGCCAAATTTGCTGCAGTGACAGCTACAATGATGCCCAGGCAGGTAGATCAAACAGTGTTTCAAATGATTCTTAGCGTTTGGTTTAACCCGCTGGAAGTGCCAGATGGGTGGGGTTTATTGCATCAGGACAGTTCAGATAGCATCAGATCAGTTGTCAATCACAGAAATGACACTAAATTGACTTTCAGATGCTTTCCTGAGACTGTCTCAACTTTCTGGCAGTTGTTGTTATCACCATATGTGACAAACCTCACCCCATCTGACACCCAAGATGGATAAAACATAACATGTATTTGCAAATGCTATTCAACCGAGGTCTGCACGGGTCCTTAACCTGTTCAGTAATGAGAACATAGACAGGCAAAATCTTACATGTATTCCTGATAGGTCATTAGCTCTGGTGCTCCAACACTTTAGCATACATTGTTGAGTGATAGGCAGTAGTGATACTAGCATTATCCAAAAAGACTGACAATTAGTAATAAAAAGTTATCAGTGGTTTCACTATATGGCCTGTAAATTTATATACAGTATATTTTTATTGAGCCCAAGAAAGCATACACTACTGTAACAATATGACCATTTTACATTTTCAGCATTTATCCCCTTTTCCCCATTTTTAAAAAAAACCTCAATATAGCTGATGTAGCCAAGTTTATTTTTGGAACTATTTCAAGTGAGAAACCACGTATTCATCCGCTGCGCAGTGATTTTTAGCTGCACACAGTCTCCCATTGCCTACCACATTAACTTCCTATGGAAATAGTAGCTGGTAGGTCAAACCAGTATGTTATTTTTGTAATGTTTTTTTGTAAATTCTTACCAATCTCCTACACAAAACTGCCAGACTTCATTCTATATATAACATTTCAGATTGCTTACCATTTAGCTTTAGAGCTGCTAAGTTCTCATTTTCTCACTTTTGAGACAATGCTAGTAGCCTACTATCACTTGACATAGTGTATGCTAAAGTGTTAGCATGGAGCACCGGAGCAAAGCATCTACCGGGGGACACATGGGTGATTTCAGTGTCTGCGCTCTCATCACTTGATGGATAAGCTGACCAATGGGCCAATTTCCCAGAAACTCAGTGTATTCCTTTAATTATTCAGTCGAGAGAGTGAGCTGAATGGAGACAGCCGCAGTGTCCCACAGACAGACAGGCCGGCAGACAGAGATTGTACTTTTGTGCCCTGGAGAAGGTGTCAGTCCTTAGTGAATGGCTCTAGTGAGTGGAGTGAGGGACAGCTATAATGACAGATAGGAAGAAATGTAATGTACACTCTACTGAATTAGAACATTTTACTAGACCACATCTATTCTAGTGGGTAGGCTGGAGGACAGATATAATGACACACAAGGAGGCAGTCGGGCAGGCAGACACACACACACACACACACACACTAGTGGACTGAGAACTAGTCCTTAGTGAGTGAGTTTCAGAGAGTAGTTTGGAGGAGGACAGCTGCAATGACAGGCTTCACCCACACCGCTGACAAGCTCTCAAAGCATGGGGCTTATCAGGTGAACGCTGTCTACTCTACATTGAGAGAGAGGGAGAGAGGGAGGGGGAAGAGAGGGAGGGAGGGCAGGAGATGGAGGGAGAGAGAGAGCCGGGAAGGGAAAGAGGTACAAAGGGAGGGAGAGAGAGAGGAAGGGAGGGAGGAGGGAAAAGTAATAAAAAAAAAAAATGTCAGGAGATGGGAGGAAAGTGAGAGAAGGAGAGGGAGGATGTGAGTCATGGAGAGAGTGATCAAGTGAGAGAGAGAGAGGAGCAGAAAGGGACTACACTGGTCAGCGCTACATTGTCACAAACTGCACAGACACACAGATTGAGGCAGTGCTGATAACTACAGCCTGACAAGAAACAGAGAGTGGAACAGAGGGACAGTAAGGCTGCACTGTTAACTCTGCAGTGGCTCTGCACCTCGGGCCGACAGGGTTTCCAAAAATGTCGGTGATGCTGCAGTGTTAGCAAAAGGCTAGTGTGGGTTTGGCCCATCACTGTCAGGTCACAGTCCTAAAGGAAAGTACAGTGTCTAAACAGTTCCACGCCATATTTGTGGTGATGACATATAGGTAAGGGATAAGCAGGCAGGTCATTAATACAAAATAAGCCCTGAGTCACATCGGGGTCTTGAAGGGGTTTATTTTGCATAATGACAGGTTCCGTTCCCTGTACATTATCCTTAGAAAGACATTCATCATTTGATAGAAAACACTGATTTAAAATGATTTGATTACAAGCTAAAGTCACTTACAAGCTTCTGCCAAAAAAGAAGTTCAGCAGGGCTGCAACCATAGCAACGTAAACAAATCCGGTAAGCTGTTCAGCTTCAAACCAGCAGTCAAACGTTTTGTGCTCTCTGAATAAATTACTGTGTAATATTGCAGTAACCAAGGACTGGCATCTTTTGGCACAAGGTGTCCAATTTGATTAGAAATCAACAAAACCGACTGGACTTCTTGACTCCGTAGTGATATGATTAGATATGAAACAGGGCTTTGTTTTTCAGAAATAACAGACCTCAGAAAGTGTTCACTGGCCAATCAGAATTGAGTTTTCAACAAAGCTCTTTAATAAACCTAATTAATTATCAGTTTATATGATTTTAGCTGTCTGGCTCCCTAGCTGATCAGCTGCCTTCACATCTTCTATGAAGAATACAGTAACATTAGGCTGATGAAAAGGGTAATGTTAGAAACTGAACCTTTAGCATATACATAGTAGTGCTGATACAATAGTGTGCTTTAGTATAAATTCTGTCTTCCATCAATTAGATATGCGTAGCTACAGTATCAACATCCATTAAAGCAGAAGATGAGGAACCCAGAACTACGTTCTCTTGAAGTGCAACTTCATCAAAGCTCATTTGCATACAAAAAGGATTGTGGGAGATTGAATTTGCAGCTAAAAATGATAATTTAAGTTAAATTTTGACAATACAAATTTTACTTCATTTTATTAATTATATACTTATCAATAAAGAACAGAGTTGATACAGCACCCAGCTACAGAGAGTCTTGTACTTCTACTTAATCAGGCAGAGTTTTGCTCTTGAAGATCCCAGCGGCATGGTAAAAACCCTTAAAACCCTATAATAATTCATATGTTACTTCTACAATCTTAGACGGCTTAATAAAATATTCATCCACTCTAAAAAAGAATTTGCATACATCAATCCTATGATTTATGGGGGCAGAGAATTGATGAGGTCGACACACAGACACACACAGGCTGGTGGATAGTTATGCAGACAGACAGGTACTGCAGGCTAAGGCAGGGAGACACAGATAGCAAGATAGAAAGGCAAATCAACAGGCCACACACACACACACACACACACCTACGCACACCCGCACACACACACACACACACACACACACACCATGTCTAAGCGTTTTTTTCTCACAGTGAGCCACTGATGTGTGACTGCTACCAAGAGTAAAATATCAGAAGGACGCAACTGTTACCAGATGGCCAGTCATGCTTCAGTCACAACACACACACACACACACACACACACACACACACACCCACACGTTAACACCCCTAACTGCGTTATGATAGGAAAATAAGCGCACAAACACAATGATTGCCATGGGAGATCCAGGCATTTGCAGATTAGTTGTTAAAACACTAATTTATATTCTCTGTAATGAGCTAGGGTTGGGGTGTGTTGTGTTGGTGTGTGTTTGCGCATGTGTTGGGATGGATACATGTGCACACACACACACACACACCTGCCTGAAGGTATAAGGTGAGAACTTTGACAATAGCCAAAGGGGAGAGACACACAAATAAACACACAAATAAACACACAAATAAACACAAAAGCATAAAGACACACACACAGATATATAAACCCAGATAGACGTGTGTCTATCTGGGTTTATATATTTATATAGGTGCTTTGCAATAACTAAATATAAACCTTACAACACGCACAGACACACACACACACACACACACACACACACACACACACACACACACAGATAGACACTATATATAGACTTTGCAATAACTAAATATACACCTTACATTCACACACGCACAGACACACACACAGACACACACATACACACACACACACACACACACACACACACACACACACACACATGCACACACACATAGATAGACACTATATATAGACTTTGCAATAACTAAATATAAACCTTACACACACATAAACACACACTGTCCTAACATCACAGAGGGTGCTGCCCAGGGGTAAAGAGCTTCGCCTGCAGCTCCCCTACAGGCTGTGATAGTAGCTTACCATCCACTTCCACCTGATGACTCACAAACACACACACACACACACACACACAGAAGTGAATTCCACAATTGTGTGAGAGAGAAAGAGCATGAGAGAGAGAGAAGCAAAATGGAATTTGTTGTTTTAAAATGTTGATTCATTTTTACTTGAATGCTTTGGCAATATTGTTTCTTTTTCACATTTCATGGCAGCAAATCACAGTGAATTGAATCAGACTGATACAAGAATCAGTGAGCGGTGGCATCAGAGAGCGTTTTGGAGTGTGAGCGGAAGCTGCAGAGAGCGAGGGAGTGAAATGGAGATGGAGAAAAAAGAAAACAAGAGAGAGAAGAGAAACAATGAATGAGAGAGAAGAGGGAGAGAAAGGCAGAATAACAGCGAGAATGAGAGAACGAGAGAGGAAGAGAGAGAATCCCCTCAGCAGTAAACCTGCTGTTATCGAAACAGCAGCAAGTCTGCTGATAGCCGCTTCCATTACACTGAGCCTTTGGTCCAAAGTTGGGGCTTTCAGATGCTGTCCACACACACACACACACACACACACACACACACACACACATAAGCGTAAAGACACATACACATATATACACACAAAATAATGAATATATACTTTATACTACAGAGACACAGATACAAAGTTGCTCACATGCATTCGGACTGAAACCGTCTTTTTCCGCCTTGCTGTTCACAGCTGATAGTGGCCAAATATGTGTGTGTTAGATTATCGCTCTATGATCCCCACACTGAGAAAGTGGACGATTAGCTACAGCGGGCCGCGCAGAAGAGATTGAGAGAGAGAGAGAGAGCGAGAAAGAGAGAGAGAGGGGGGGGGGGGGGGGGGGGGATACAGGGAGTAAGTGATGAGTAATATAGCTTTTTAACACCTGGGGAGAGAAAAGGGAGAAAGAGGATCGGAGAGAAATAGAAAGAGGAGAGAAAAGCAGATAGACAGGAGGGATACTAGACTGCTCTGAAGGTCTGAAGGAAGTGATACACAGGCCAACTTTTTGTTGACTCAGCAATGCTACATTGATTACATAGGAGCTTTTTTTTTATCGCCATTCTTTCCTTCATTTTCTATCCAGGGACTCATTTTGTTTCCTCTCGGTGGAAACACTGCTCATCCAGGGGGTTTGTGTCCACTGGGCACCTTGTTATTTAGCAACCGCTGCCGCTCTGCTGACATCCCATTTCAAGTGCTGTGCCCTTTTGATGAACTTTGATATATTTTTAACTTCCAGCAACTCTGAGCTAAAAACAAGCAACGCTCTCAGCGCTGTTGGGAACAAATAAGATTCTATCTTTTCCATTGGAAACACAGGGAAAAAAGAGGCTCCCGGTGCACATGCTGGGGAAGTTTCCAAACAATTTCTGTTGCTTTTTCTAACTGACGAAAGACTAAACATACATGCATCCTGAGAGATAAATGCCATGATAGGCCACTTAACCAAACAAAAGCAATAAAGGTGCAGAGAGAGCAGTCCCTCTGTACACAATAGACCCCATAATAGCTGGAACATGATGTGAAGTGGCTTAGCTGTAACTGACAGTCTCTGTCTAAGGATAACTATAACACAGAACACAACATAGGGTCAGTTTCATCAGAAGCAAAGTAACTTTATAAGGCTTAACTTCTGCAGAAGGTTGGCTGTTACAAGTCACACACAATAGTAGAAATAAGGGAGACGCTAATTCTGGGGTAAGATTTGACAAGTACATTTACTGGTGCTATATGGGTTGCAAACTTGGGTGAATAATTTCACTTGTTTACAATGCCGTTCCACTTGTCAGAGTGAAATGTTATAATTGCAGGAACGAAAGACAATGTCCTGGAGAATTTTGAATAGTTCCTATGCACCTGTCACCAACCGTACTAAGCTGTACATAGAGCCTACAGTTGTTGCCAATTAAAATGCAAATAACAGCGGGGTAGATAGTGATGCAGTTCAGCACTTGGCTCGTGAGACTAGGTGCTGTGGTGTTTATTGAGTCAGGTTGAGGCATGATGCAGCAAAATGCAAAATACTTGGAGCAATTTGAATGGCTGCAAATGTACACACACACAGACAAGCGTGTATTCATACACATTTAAATCACAATACGCATGGGGTACAGGCACAGACACACACACACACGCATACACACATACCACGGCTTCTCATGTTTGATAAAGCAAGACATACTGTAATACATTCACAGATATTACACTTGCTCTGTGATTATTGCAACTCCTTTCATATGCATCACAGAGCAAGGAAAGTGTGGTGAAATCATAGAGCTCCAGCCAGCAACATGACCAACACAGCCAAGAGCAGAGAGAGATAGAAAGATAGAAAGCTAGAAAGAGAGAGAGACAGACAGACAGAGTCAATATGGGAGACAGCATGGGTAAGAAGGAGAGAGAGAGAGAATGTAAGTAAGAAAGGAAGCAAACAAGCAAGAAAGTGAGGATCGAGAGTGCGAGCATGTGGAATTGGACATGGGGGAGGGAGAGAGAGAAGATCCAAAGAGATGGAGAGACAGAGAAGGAGACGGAGAAAGAGTCATAAAGATGAAGAGCGAGGGAGACGGAGACAGAGCGATGACAAAGCAGTGCATCAGGAGGGTGTTTATTTTCTCCTCGACTGAGCTGAGGAACAAATTCCGCCGTCGCTCGTTGCCGTGGGCGTTTTGTTTTTGATATGATGAAGAGTGTTGCCCTGGGACACAGACATGCACATACACACACACACACACACACACACACACACACACACACACACGTACAAATGAACATTGGCACAAGCACTTATGTGGCAGTGTCTCTGCATGCACACGCACACACACACACACGTAAATACAGCACCTATTCACATTCTGTCTCTGCACACGCACACAGACGCACCCTCTTGCAGATGCACACACACACACACACACACACACACACACACACACACACACACACACACACACACACATAGGCCTGAATTCTAAATGCAACCTCACACGAGAGTCAAAAGGGCCTTGTCCACACACCACTCTAATAATAAAAACTGCATCAGCCCTGTTGCTCAATATTGCATTACTACATCAGAATGCAGAGAGAGTGAGTTAATGTGTGTGTGTGTGTGTGTGAGAGAGAGAGAGAGCGAGAGACGTGATAGAGAGCGAGAAACAGAGAAGGAGACGGGGTTAAAGAAAATGTGCGGGAAGAGAAAGAGCGGAGAAAAGATTAGAGAAGGAGTGAAATGGAAGAAAGAAAGAAAACGGGGGGGAGCATTCTGCCTGACATCTTCCATTTCCAAAACCTCTTCCCTCCCTCCATCTCTCCCTTCCCTCCCTCCCTCCCTCTCTCCCTCTCCTTGTCATTCCTTCTCCTCCTCCCACGCTATCTGTAACGACTGGCTGACACTCTGCTCTTCTCTCCCCACTCCTTTCCTCCGTCTCTCACTCTTATCCCCGTCCATTTCCCTCCCTCTGTCGCCTCTCTCTCTCTCCTTCTCAGTCTCCCTCTCTCTCGGTTTATCTGTTGCATCTCTCTCTCCAATACGTTTTCATCCCCCTCTCTCTCCTTTCCCCCTCTCTCCGTGTCTGTCCGTCTCTCTCAACTCTGTATTCCTCTCTCTCTTATATTTCTGTCTTCCTGCCCTTTCGTCCTCCTACCTCTCTCTCCCTCTACCTCCTTTCTTTTCTTTTCGTCTCTGCCTCCTTCTCTTTTTCTCTCCATCTCGGCTCTGCATCATTTAACACTCTACCGTCTCTGCATGTTGATAATGAGTTTAGGTGTCCTTGATAGGGGCCTGTCCTAACAGAACCTTTTTATGAGCGGGGTGACTTTACAGAACGCCCGAGGGTCCTAAACTCACTCGCACTGCCATTTAGAGTCAAAAAGAGTGTGTGTGTATGTGTGTGTGTGGGTGTGTGTGTGTGTGTGTGTGTGCCTAATTGACACCGCCTGTTCCTCTCCTCTCGCACCATGGGACCCATCATCATTTTAATCACCTGAGCCATGGGAGGGTGAGTGAAAGAGAGAGATTTAATTTTTTTTTTTTTTCCCCAAACTGGGAGCATTAGTGCGACCAAACCAGTCTCACCACTTCTGAATATGCAGAGGGTGTCTGAGCACTACTCAATGTGGGGAACACACCAAGGACGAATAAAGAAAGTAAAAGTTGAAGTGGCGAGACAGTGAGCCGAAGCTGGTCTTTGTGTTGGCATGGTTTAACATGGAGGTCAATGAGGACCTGATGAGCTTTACTCTCATGCACACCAATCATTTACGAAGAGCAAGTGTTAGGCTTCTGATGGATATTTAATTTTGGAATTAAACATTCAGTTAGGAACGTCATTTTTGTGACAGTAAGCTTAAGTCTTTTTAATCCACCAGACGGCCTCTGAATCCAACAATAATCCGGAGTGAGTTTCACTTCCATGCCAGGAAATATTTTGTTGGGTATTTTTTTTTTTTGAGTGAGTCAGCCTGTGTACTGAGGATGTCTAAAATTCAATCAGACTGTGTCCACAATATGTGTATGAGCACAATTCAGTTGTAATAGGCCAAGTAGAAACCCCACAAAAAAATAATACCTCAAGGACAAAAAGGACTTATTTTCTTTGCTAAATATCTTGAAAACATATTACATGTTCAACTAGTGAGAGATCAAACATTTCAGGGTTGTAATTTTGATAGTAATCCACAGAGCGTTTACCTTTAAGAGTAGAAGTCAGATCTTCAGGTGTCTCTGAGTGGGTCATCCTATCCTGATGTCATCCAAGTCAGTAGGACTTGTGTTGAAAACATTTGCTAGAGGATGATTCAATTAATAGACAACCTATAGCTCCTGGCTGCTAATTAAATCAAGTTGATATGACTGTGCTGGATGGGTGAAATCGCACAAAATTAATTCCCTGGGCTAACTGGATTTGTTGCACTGAGACGAGAAAAAAAAAAACATCTCAGGATTCCATCTTTTAGTCATTTTGTGTTTTTTTTTTTGTTTTTTCTGCCGTGACCTGAGTTCCATTTTACATTTTTCATTTAGCTGATGCTCTTATCCAGCACAACTTACAATAGGCAGCAACAGTAAAATGAGTCAACATTCATGAATCACCACAATCATAAGCTGCTTAGCAATAAAGGCATGCAAAGGATAACAATACACTGCTAAGAACTGGAAAAGGGATAGAGGGTTTGCTTTTTTGTCACGGCAGTTTAACAGCGCATGTTTATAATGCCACAGTGATCACTTTCCTGCTCAAATACTGAGATTATATATGAATTGTTATGTCCCAAAATGAGACAGCAACCACATACATCAAATGACAACTACTGCTACAAAATGATTACTGGCATGGAAGCAAATCATTAGTAATTTTAAAACTTTTACTTACAGCATATTATAGAGGATGTATTCATTTGCATTTTTTTTTTTTATATTTAGCACTTCAAAAATTGATATATAGCATTTTTTAATGAAACCCTTCATATATTTCCTCAACAGTAGAAAATGTATATAACTTTCAAAATTGAATAATGGTTTTCTAGAGTAGGCCCTACTCCCATGCATTGTCTACATCAATATTTCAATGCTGGTTACACATTAAGATACAGCAACACAGCCATCCAATATTTAAGTTTTATATGTACACTCTGTTTTCCTTGTCTGAATAAAAACGTTCTCTTTCATAGCAGCTGTTTCTCAACTTAGGCTACTGTAAATAGATTTGCCCCCAATTAATGTTTATGGTTGTGGTGCCTTAAAATACCCTCAGAAACATGGTGGGAAGTTACAGCCAGGCACAATTTACACCAGTTAAGTTCTCATTTCTAACCACCAACTGTGGCAGTCAAGCAGGTATCATTAAGACATCCTTTTCTACTCTAAAAATGAAACTACATGGTTAAAAAGTACAAGTGGCAGGCGGTTTTTGAAATCCATAAGCCATTGTTGTCTGATGAAAAAGTATTTCAGTCACTCTTATTCAAGCTACTCCTTATTCAAGGCTTGTTAGCAAGCTTCAGGTTGCACTACTCCACAACACCCATCGCAAACAGATTTCCTCGACAGTATTCTGATACACACCTCCTATAAAAGATCTGACACAGGAATTTCCACCCTAATATTTGAGCTTCATTTGAGGGCAGCCTAATTGGGCCCAAGCCTGGTCAGAACCATGCACCTTGTCCACAAGTACATCATTATCTTCTACAAAACAGCACTTAGAGCCACCATTTTTCTCCATCTAATCCATACCGGTCTAAGGTCCATGTGTGCGTCATAAAATAGTGTACGGGGCATGTCATAAAGTAGTGCTACATCGCTGTTTGCTCTGCCACAGCTTGTTAGTGTAGCTCTCACTGTCTTGCAGAGCTGCTCAGGGTTAGTCCAATAGTCTCAAGTCAAGCAAGGTTTCAGTTGTGCATTGTCATTATAATGCATGCAAGTGTGGCACTGTTGTGAATCACCTTCTCTCTCTCTCTCTCTCTCTCTCTCTCCTTACTGACATGATTATGGACCCACTGTGCACAGTTACAACCAATTAAAATGCCCAGCAAGGATTTCTACGGTGCATCATCAGTCAGCATACTGCTGTCTAAGGCGCAGAGAAAACGCATCAAACCTTGACTTGAAATGGGATTAACAGTGTCTCTATGTTTCTGTCATGGATGTTAAATGTGCCTCTTTCTGAGGTCGATGATACACAGGCAGTATTCAGGGGCAATGTAGATGGGCAACTTTGCCAGTAATTACACAAAATACGACAAAGACTTTTCCTAATATTGAGCTGCGCCCTCTTTGCACCAAATCATATCTCCATTATATGAATTCTTACAAGACCTTCTTTAACCTGTCTCCTCACCTTTATCCACAACCCTGCTTTATTGTGGACGTGGATTCATAAAAAGAAGAAATCATGATGATGAAATCATAGCCTTTATCTGGTCGGTCTATTTAATGGAACAGGTCAGCGGTCCTTATATTTGGTACACTCCGCTTATTTTTAATGATGTTGTTCCTCACAGCTCACCAACTCCTCCGATTTAACCCCATCTTCCAATTCCTACCCCTGGTGAAGGCAATATTGCCAGTTTCCACTGCCTCACAAAGTTACCAGCATATCATTGCCTTGACAGTTTTCTCACTGTTTTAATGATGCTCACTATGTGTTCACACTGCTAGCAGCCACATTGCCATTCTACTTATTGCTACTGTAGCTGTAGTGCAAATGGTGTTGCAGCGATAGGTGGGACGTACAGTATTAGTGTTTCAGCTGCAGCCAACTGTTTCTTACTGTCAGAAAACGGGCCGACCACAGTCAACAGCAATGTTTCTTTGGGCGTAGAAAATTCATTTCGGTTTTCTTGAGTTATTTGTGGTTTGAACAAACGGCTACAACAATTTTGTTTACACATGATGTCGGTATAATGTATTCTGTGGTAAAATGTACAGTGAGGACTTTAAAATGTACTTTGCAGCACAGCTCAGCAGGCTTTCTGACAAGTTGTTTCTATGGTGATGCTTGTTGCACATTAAAGGATGATAGAGCACAATGTAAAATACCTTGGGCAACTTAAAGGCTGACACCGAATCTCTGCGCCAGTCTGTCAGGACTAGTTAGTGTGTGTCTTTGGCAATCCTCTCAGGTGTATTAGTTCTATTCTACAAGTGGAACCATCTGTTTAACTCCAATCACACTACACACACACACACACACACACACACACACACACACACTGATGCAGCTGTTGCACTGGCACACACTCATATGCATTCAGATGCATACACAAAAATGAAACAAAAGTTTTCACAAACTTGTGTATATACAATTATACAAACACATGCACACACGCACAAACACACACACACACACACACACACACACAGTGACGGGTAATTATCCCCACTCAGCGGCGCTCCAAAACATAAACATCTCAACCCCTAATGGGCACGTCCCACTGAGCAGGTGTTTCATCTATTTGCCAATACACACACACACACAAACACACACACACACACACACACACAGTCACACACATATGTGCATCCAGAGCTGAGATATTGTTCTCTTTATCAATGTCTGGGAAACTTCAATAATCTGCCAGCCCTTCCATCTTGTTTATGGTGAGATTTCTTTACAGTGGCAGTTCGTCCTAGAAATCTCCTCATCTTGTACACACTGCTATCCTTCCATCACTGTCGCCTACTCCTCCTCCATTATTATGGTATAAAGTACAACCTAAAAGGTACTTTGTGACATAAAATTCCTATCCAATCTTTCTCATTCAAATTCTCTCTGAGGGAATTAAAATTAATATGTAACTCATCTCCTGAATAGTTTTATGTTTCTCGCAGTCACAGAGCCTAGTCAGCCTTGAATAATGATGCAGACAGCCATCCTACATGCTTCACCCACACAAATACTGCACTGATACACTCAGAGCGCCAGTATAGACCTATTTACGTCTATGATGTACTCTCATAGTTTCGTCTATTATATAGTCTCACTCGGCTATCTCAACTTGAGACAGCAGAACTATTCTTTTCATTCAAGACCATCATCATGAGTCAGGGGTCTCCTAAAGGTCCAGGTTGAGCTGCAGAGCTTGTTGCCGTCTGACAAACTCTTTGTACGCTGTTACTGTTACTTTGTACGCTACACATTCTGTTGAGAGAATGACCTGCTGTCTGCCTCCGCGGCTCTTTGTTGACTGAAATCTTTTGCTCCAGATTCAGAACTGGTTGCCTCCTGAGACTTTGAGTCTGACTGCAGCTCCAAAATCCTTGAGCCAAGTTTTTGCTATCCATCTCCAACAACTGGATGCCAGCAGGTTACTGCTTGCATGCTGTGATGGCCTCCTATTCCTATTAGGGAAGAAGCAGCAGTGCAGCACTAATTAAAGTGGGATTCTACAATGTTCTTCATGTTGCCTATATCGACCTACATTATTCATTCATATTGTACATTTCCTTACATTTTCCTGGTGCATTTGCCTTCATATATTTGACTGTTCTGTTAACAGACTGTAAAATAATAAGAATCTTATATCTTGAAATGCTAATAAAGACAAACAGAGACTTTGCAAGTTATTCAGTTTGCACATTTCTACTGTAGGTGTGTATTGAAGAACTAACAGCCAGGGTTATTCAACATATCTCGATTTAGACTTCCCATTCCTCCATACTTTTTTTTTTTTTTTTTTGCTTTGCCATGCAGTCAGTCTCTCTACAGCCTGACATTTGACATTTCTCATATGTGGTGGGAATGAAAGGATGACAGCTACAGTGGAGGTGAAAAATAACAAATAGAATAAATAACAAACCATTTGATGTGTCTTTTTTTGTGTTGTTACAGAGATGTAAGGATGACGGAAATGGTTGTTGCACCGGACCTTAAAAGGGAATTTTGTTGCGAAGTTTGGGCTTGTCATGTTCTTTGCCTGTCTCTACTGTGTGTTTGTGTGTTTGTGTGTTCCAGTATGTGTATGTGAGCGTACTTGTGTGCGCGTGTGTTTGTGAACATACAGTGTGTCTATGTGCATGCATACATTGTGTGTGTGTATGTGTGTGTGTGTGCGTGTCTCTGTGTGAGGTCCCCCTTGGGCGTCCCCCCATCCTTCAACATCTCTCTGTTTGATGTCAGGATCTGACACTCGCTGTCTGTCTCTACCCGGTTGCAGCCAAACGACCAAATCCCACCAGAACTCTGCAAAAGAGATCGCAAAACCCACTCCTTCAGAAATGAATGAAAGGTTTTCTTCTTCTTTTTTTTTTTGCACAGCCCGCTGAAGATAATCACCCCAAGGATTGGTAAATTCTGTTGGAATAAAGACAACATGACGTCTAAATCCAACGGAGGAAAGGAGCATTTTCGAGAAGCGATCTGCTCGCTGTATGTGTTTGCGAAATCCCTGTATATTGCTACTTTATGAGTTATGAGTGTGTATGTGTGTGTGTGTGTGTGTGTGTGTGTGTGTGTGTGTCTTAATGTTTGTTGGTTTGTTCAATTGCATATAAAATAAAGTGCCAATAAGTTGTTGATTCCCAACTCATACCAAGAAGATTTCTCATTTTTTCTAACCCTTATTTAACCAAAGCCTTCCCCTGACATTAACCAAATTGTTTTAGTTGCCTAACCTTAACCAAAGTTTTAGTTGCCTACAGCAAACCCTAACCATACCTGTTTACCTGCCTAAACGTAGTTGTTAGCCAAACTTTTCACTTCATGAACACGTGAAAATGGCATATCCAATTTGTGAGATTGTCACATAATCCAATTTCTGATGGAGGAACCTAATGTTCACATAATTTGTGTCCACAACATGTAGGTGTTTCAGAGTTCATGCTTATTTCACAAAATATTAGGAGACTATGAGAGTGTTGTATGGACAGGATTCACTATTGAGCCTTCAGGAGTAGCTGTTGCTAATTTAATGCAATTTAATAATAAAAAGCGACAACATACTTGCTCTTGCCCACCCCCTTTGTGCTCAAACACTCAGGATAATTCAAAAAATTATTTGATATAGTGTCAATGATGTATCATGATGAATGCAAATCTTGGTTATGCGTATGCCATGTGTTAAATATCTAGTTCTACACATTTTATACACACTGACACAGGCTGCAGCTGAAACATCTGCTGCCCAGTCAAAGTACAGTTACCAAATGTACATGAAGGGAGAAGTACAGTAAGCATTGCAATGAGATCTCCCCTAGGCACTGAGCGCTGTGTGTGTGTGTGTGTATGTGTGTGTGTGTGTGTGAGAGAGAGAGAGAAAGAGAGAGAGAGAGAGTCAACTGTGATGTTTAAACGCTCATGACCCCACAGCTTTGGCCGTCAGTCAGGCTCTTGAATGATTCAGACATCTCTCTCTCCTCCTCTCTATCCCACTTTCTCTATTTTTGTCTTTCTCTCGGTCTTTCCATCTTCCTCTTCCTTGGCTATATATCTCTCTGTCTCTCCGCTTTGCTCTCTCTCTAATATTAGCATATCTCTCTGTCTGCTATTAGTTTTTAATGGCCCTCTCTCTCTCGCTCTCTCTCTCTCTCTCTCTCTCACGCTCTCTCTCTGTCTACATACATCATCCCTCTCCTTGACTCTCCTTTCCTCCCACACTCACTGATTCATTCTTCCTTTGCTGCCTTATTGCCTTGTATGTTCGCTCTCGCTTTCTCTTTCTCTCTGCCTCCTCCTCCCTTCGCCTCCCTCAATCTCCATCTTTCTCTCCCTCTCCCCTCTCTCCCCCATCTATCCTTCCCGTCATCTCTCTCTCTCTCTCTCTCTCTCTGTCTCTCCCTCTCTCTCTCTCTCTCTCTCTCTCTCCCTCTCCCTCTCTCTCTCTCTCCCAGCCTCGTCAGATTACTGTAGATTGATTACCGGGGGTTTCTCCCGCTAAGGACCTGGGCGGTCACCGGCTCTCCACCGGGACCGCAGCCCCGGCCGTTAATCTGTCTGAGGACTTTGAAAAACGGCAGACCGCCACATTGTGTGTGTGTGTGTGTGTGTGTGTGTGTGTGTGCGCGCGCTGTGAGGGAGAGAGATAGATATTTTGTGTGGGGGCGGAGGACAGTGAGCGAGAGAGCGAGAGAGTGTGTGTGAGTGTTCGTTCTATACTCCTGAGGACCAGATATAATCACAAGAATAGAAGGATGAGAAAAATTATCCAAAGTGAGGACATTTGGCCATTCATCACTTTACCAAGGGGCTCGTTTAAGGTTAAGGTTGGACATACAGTGGTGAGGGATAGGGGTGAGGGAATGAATGCAGTCCTCACAAGTATAGTAATACAAACTTGTGTGTGTGTGTGTGTGGTCGATGGAATGGGAATGTGACAGAGAGAGAATGTGAGAGTAAGAGGCCTTGAGTGCATGTGTGTATGAATAGCAGCCTAAATGATTAAACCTGTGGATTCACACTGTTCAGAACAGGCAGGTCTACCCTTCCATTACCATGAGGCACAATTCACTCTGTTCCCAAGCTGTTTTTAGGCTGCATTTGCACTGCATACCTCACTGGTTCACTCTGTGCTCACACCAAGGTGTACAGAGGTCCAGGTTTGGGCGGTGAGTACGAAGAAAAATATTTCAATTTTCATAACAACATCATTTTTCTCAACCAGCAAACAGGGCCAGAGTTTCTTTTGGATGAGAAAGAAGGCTGGTTCTGCATTAGAAAATCTGATACTTTAACCCCATATGATGCATGCACCCGCCTATGGCTCTGCGCAACTAAGTCTCTGAGTACATAACACACACACACACACACACAAACACACAGACACACTCTCAAACATGTCTGTGTGCAGGCAGCTATAGGTGCATGACACAAGAGCGAACACACCGAAAACAAAAGAACACACGCTCAGGCACGCATGACGTACGCAGGCACACACACACACACACACACACACACACACACACAGTGGGTCTGTGGGTAGCAGCAGGGTGATTGCTTCTTCCACTGTTGGATTCAGGAGATAACAAGCTGACCATCTTTAAGACATCTGGAGAACAGGAGAGGTA
Source organism: Centroberyx gerrardi (assembly GCF_048128805.1). Lineage (NCBI taxonomy): Eukaryota > Metazoa > Chordata > Actinopteri > Beryciformes > Berycidae > Centroberyx > Centroberyx gerrardi. The sequence goes on from NC_136020.1 coordinate 13,366,465, forward strand.
GCTCACACAGAGAGGGAGAGAGAGAGAGAGAGCGAGAGAGGGAGAGAGAGAGAGAGAGAGAGAGAGAGAGAGAGATGGGCAACAAGCCTGTCAACACCTGCAGACGAAAATCTAGAGAAGGCGAATGAGACAAGAACACATCAAAGAGGCAGAAAAGGCAAGCTAAAATTAAAAGAAAGAAAGAGACTGGCTTTCGATGTTCCTTAATGAAACAACCAAACAGAGCACATCACTAAAATCAACTTTAAACTCACCACCCCCCCATCCACACACACATACACACACACACACACACACAACAAGGGGGGGGGGGAATGGCACCCTGAGGAATGATGAGATACAGACAGAGAGAGATAGCAGGAGAGAGGATGTACCCTGTGGTTAGGGCTTTACACCAAGCAGAGAGAAGCAGACACACACACACACACACACCACACACACACACACACACACGCACAACCTTTCTCATTTCTGCAGGGTGCAGCAGAAGCTGTTCGGAGCCAGCGGCTCCTGCATGGTAGAATGACCTATTTCAAAACAATACTTCTCCGGTTGGTGATGGTTAGGAATCTCTCTCTCTCCCTCCCTCCCTCTCTCTCTCTCTCCCTCCCTCTCTATCTCTCTCTCCCTCCCCCCCTCTCTCTCTCTCTCTCTCTCTCTCTCTCTCTCTCCCTCTCTCTTACTCTCTCCCTCTGCCGTGCTCATATTCTGTGTCTCACTGTCTCCATGCATGTCTCTCCCTCTCTGTACCCTTTCCCTTTCAATTTGTATCTCTCTTTCCCTTTGCATCTCTCTCCCTCTCTCTATCTTTCTCCTCCTCTCTTTCTCCGTCTAGCACTGTGACTCAGAATCAGATTGAGCATTCAGGAGAGGAGCGTGGGGGAGGAGGGAGGGGGCGGAGTGGGAGGTGAAGAAAGGGGGAGAAGAAGGAGAAACAGGATGAGAAGTGGAGAGCAGATGGAAGAGTTGGAGGAGAGGGAGTGAGAAAGGGAAATGAGATGAGGGGAGGAGAGGATGGGATGAAACACAATCTCAATTCTCTATTTGTCAATAAACGAGTGACATGAATGAGTTCTAACTAGAGATTCAAAGTTGCTTCCTGGGATTCATATTTATTTATATAATGTGTTTGTGGTCTTTCAAATTCATGGGATTCAATGTGACTGACACAGAATACAGAAAGAAAATGAGGTTTCCATGTTACATGTGCAGTGCGTTTCATTCAGCCTGTCAGAACAGTATGGAGGCTGTGTGTTCCTATTTCCCATTTCAACATGTTTTTATGACATATGACAAGTCATTGTAAAATGTCAAAAATACATGGAGATCGATGTGAAAAATAAAAAAGTTTACCCTGTTCCTGAAAAGTTGACTTTGTGGATACATGTGCTTTGTTTCTTAATAGCGGTTAATGGACTGACTTGACAGAGGCCAGGAATGATAATGGACTTGCAAATTTTGAACTAATTTGTCATGCAAGAGATACAGGTTGATTCAACATTTACTGTTTCTATCAGAATACAGATACAAGCTTGATTTTTGCAGTTAAACATATATATACTGAATGCATAAAACATCAGAAACCAGGTATAGAGACAGTTTAATTTGGAAGTTGAAGAGATATACACTCATCGTCCTAATATTGAGTTGCATTGCCTTTTGCACTGTCCATTATCTCAAGACTGAAAATCCTCCTATATAACTTTTCCTTTCCTTCATCTGTATCCCCCCTTCATTATTGCATGGGATTTAATGGGTGAAAACCATGTTCATGCCACAGATACAGTTAACTGGACCTGCTGAGGAGAGCGGAGAGGAAAGTGCAGAGGAGAGTGATTGGACAAGCGAGGAGGAGGAGGAGAGGTGGAGGGCTCAGGAAAAGAGAGGGAGGAGGAGCGTCAGGACAGAGGGGAAGGAGGTGATTGAAGGAGGGAAGGAGGAGCAGGACGCAAGAACAAGAAACACGATGTGCGTCCAGTCGGCTGTATTATCTCTGTCTGTCTCTCCTGCCTCTCCAGTGTAGAGCGCTCCTCATTAAAGCCCCATCAGTGAGTCACATCATTACCTGTTTATTCCTTTCACTCCATCTCTCTCTCCTCCCTCTCTTCTGCTCTCTCCGTTAGCCAGCCAGCTGCCACACACTCCAGAGGATATTCCAATTAGACATAACACACACACACACACACACACACACACACACACACAAATGCGCGCTGGTGGATATTCCAATTAAATACAACACACGGACATACACACTCATACACAAATACGCATACACTCGCTGGTGGACATTCCAATTAGCTACAAAACAAACACGGCATGGAAATTGCTCAGCCCATCCACTAAGACGGGACGCTTCAGCGCAAGTCTCAAAACACATATACACTCACACCACACACACACACACACACACACACACACACTTCTTGTGAAGGCATACAAACACACAAACTTTACAAATTACTTTTGCAGGCACACACACACGTGAGCACATCTACAAGTGCAACAACACTTCCACAAAACACATCAACACCTACACACAGTTATGCTGGCCAGGTCCTATGTGTGGAACTGTAGTGGCATGAAAAATAGCAGTGCTGAGAAAGAGTGTGCATGAACAACAAAGTCATCCCTAGATATATTTAAAAAAAAAACTAAAAAAAACTCACCAACACACTTAAAACTTTCTGCATCAATAACTAGTTTAAAATCTCTGGGTTCTAGAGGGGGGGGGGGGGGGGGGGGGGGGGGGGGATGAGCGAAGGAGAGACACTATGAAACATATCCAGCAAGAATACAATGTTTCTGATGTGTGATTAGACGGGATCACTTTGATGTCAGCTTTCTGCTGTGCGACAGAGGCGAGCGCCCGCCTTGAAAGGAGAAATGGGCTGAGACGAAAAAAAAAACGGAGAGAAATTAAAATTGCCTACATGACACTCCAAAATAGGGAGAGACTATTGACGAGTCTCCTCTTTTATTGAGCTGGGGGTGGAGGGGAAGCTGAACCACCAATGGATGCATACATATATAGAGAGAGGGGCAGAGCATATCACATTTGGCCTTATGTAGATGCACACACACACACACACACACACACACACACACAGACACTCACTCACACACAAACTTTCTCTCTCTAATTTGATTCCTCCATGCAGCTTGTGAATGCAGTGTGGTGCGATGTACACATGATTTACATCACTTTAGTGTGTGTTTATTGTTATTGTTTTTTATGAGTAAAACCTTTGAATGTTCCACATATGCAGTACGGTGCTATCTACTATACACAAGCATGCCTATGTGTCTGTTTACTGCTTATCTCTATGCACATTTACAGTATCCAAGCGTACCCATGTTTAGCATTGTGATGTACAACCTTTGACATTCACAATCAATGATCTGCCTTGAATTTCAATGAGTGTATGAAGTGTTTCGCTGTCATAACCAGAGAACACATCTTTATCTATATGCACTATCAGGAATTGGAATCAATATACCGCAGCCGCTGTAGCTCTATTTGAGATAATGGTACACTATGCGTACTATGTATAAATCAAATTACACTAGGTGCTTGTGTGTTTGTGTGTGCTTGTCCATGCGACCCGCCGACTAAATGTAAACATTCTGTTTCTCAGCTAATATGATGAAATAACACCTTCTTACAGGCTGTCAATCACTTACACGCTTAAATGTATCTCCCTACAGGGAAATACAAGTGTGTGTGTGTGTGTCTGTGTTTGTGTGTGTGTGTGTGTGTTCAAGGCAGGTAGGGGTATGTAAAAGCTGCTAACACACAATTCAAAGACAAAAATACCTGGTGAAACACTCAGTACACACCTGCATGCCTACATACATACATACACATGCAAATACATGCATAACAAAACCATATTGAATTAATTATTTGGTAAACCCTGTATGTAAAGGCTGCACACACACACACAAAAAGATACCTAGTGAAAGTTACAAGTAACATACATCATACAACCATCAATAATTAACTAGTGGTAGGAGTAGTGAGCTCTACAGTACAAGCCTCTAAAAGCCTGGACAAAAACATGGATCCAGTCAGTCAGCCAGACAGAAAATCCTCTTGTATTCACCGGGGACGGCCAGGAGGCTTCAGACTGTAAGCCATTAGGATAGCTACCATTGTAAAACGTGCCTATCTCACAATGCCAGGAAGTACAGTATCTCCTCTCATCTCCAAATAAGTTTTCAGACCTTTTCAGGGAGAGGGAGAGAACGCATGCTTTCATGCCACACTGATAAATGCTAATTCATGACACAAAAAAGTGATTCCAAAACGTAATAATGCTGCAAAACTGGCTCAGAGTTTAGTCATGCAGAACCACCACAACCCCATCCTGTTGGTGAGTTGTCACATTATAAGGGATATTTCACGCACAGACATACATATGTAATCATACACAATCACGCTCCCTTCATCTTAACCCTTTGCCCCCTCTCCATGGACTGCGATCGTCCACAAAACACTGTTAGGAGGTCGAGAAAACACTTCAAATACACAGACACACACAGACAAACATAGACGCATAAATACACCCCACAATCCTCTCTGCAGGCTGTAATGTCCCAAAGAAAATTGCTTCAAACGGCAGCCAGGTCATATACAGGGTAATCCAATGGATAGACAGGCAGACACACACTCATGCACTCATCCTCTTTGCAGACTGTGAAATCCTGAAAATAAAATGGGAATGAATGCTAGGCTGTTGATAGAGGTTGTATTCATGGTAAACACACACACACGCACACACACACACCTTAAACTCACCCTCTCTGTAGACTGCGATGTCCTAACGGAAATAGGTAAATGCCAGCCACATGATACAGGTTGTATACATGGCAACACACACACACACACACACACAGGTTTCACACTTCCAGTAACTCTTTCTGCAAATCTATGGATCATACACCGAACATACAAACACACACAGCGAAATCATACAGATTTAGTACATGGTAAACCTGACACACAGAAAACACACACACACACACACACACACACACACACACACTCACCCTCTCTGCAGACTGCGACGTCCCGAAGAAGATGGGTATGAACGCCAGCCAGATGATGCAGGTGGTGTACATGGTGAACCCGATGGGCTTGGCCTCGTTGAAGGTCTCGGGCACGCCGCGCGTCTTGATGGCGTAAACCGTGCACGTCACCATCAGCAGGATGGAGTAGCCCAGGGAGCAGATGAGCGACAGGTCCGAGATGTCGCACTTGAGGACGCCGCG